>NC_056747.1:1157245075-1157247190 GCF_019279795.1 Protopterus annectens | reverse complement strand
AAAAAATACAAACCTGTTCTAGTCTGTCAGATGGCATATAACAACACTCGATAAATATGAGATACTGGTGCATCTCATGCAAAAAAAATACAAACCTGTTCTAGTCTGTCAGATGGCATATAACAACACTCGATAAATATGAGATCCTGATGCATCTCATGCAAAAAAAATACAAACCTGTTCTAATCTAACAGTCAGATGGCATATAACAACACTCGATAAATATGAGACACTGGTGCATCTCATGCAAAAAAAAATACAAACCTGTTCTAGTCGAAAAGTCAGATGGCATATAACAACACTCGATAAATATGAGATACTGGTGCATCTCATGCAAAAAAAATACAAACCTGTTCTAGTCTAACAGTCAGATGGCATATCACAACACTTGATAAATATGAGACACTGGTGCATCTCATGCAAAAAAAATACAAACCTGTTCTAGTCTGTCGGATGCCATATAACAACATTCGATAAATATGAGACACTGGTGCATCTCATGCAAAAAAATACAAACCTGTTCTAGTCTAACAGATTAACAGATAGCATATAACAACACTCGATAAATGTGAGATACTGGTGCATCTCATGCAAAAAAAATACAAACCTGTTCTAGTCTAACAGTCAGATGGCATATAACAACACTCGATAAATATGAGATACTGGTGCATCTCATGCAAAAAAATACAAACCTGTTCTAGTCTAACAGTCAGATGGCATATAACAACACTCGATAAATATGAGACACTGGTGCATCTCATGCAAAAAAAATACAAACCTGTTCTAGTCTGTCAGATGGCATATAACAACACTCGATAAATATGAGATACTGGTGCATCTCATGCAAAAAAAATACAAACCTGTTCTAGTCTAACAGTCAGATGGCATATAACAACACTCGATAAATATGAGACACTTGTGCATCTCATGCAAAAAAATACAAACCTGTTCTAGTCTGTCAGATGGCATATAATGACACTTGATAAATATGAGATATTGGTGCATCTCATGCAAAAAAAATACAAACCTGTTCTAGTCTAACAGTCAGATGGCATATAACAACATTCAATAAATATGAGATACTGGTGCATCTCATGCAAAAAAAATACAAACCTGTTCTAGTCTGTCAGATGGCATATAACAACACTCAATAAATATGAGATACTGGTGCATCTCATGCAAAAAAAATACAAACCTGTTCTAGTCTGTCAGATGGCATATAACAACACTCGATAAATATGAGAAACTGATGCATCTCATGCAAAAAAAATACAAACCTGTTCTAGTCTGTCAGATGGCATATAACAACACTCGATAAATATGAGAAACTGATGCATCTCATGCAAAAAAAAAATACATACCTGTTCTAGTCTAACAGTCAGATGGCATATAACAACACTCGATAAATATGAGCACTGGTGCATCTCATGCAAAAAAAATACAAACCTGTTCTAGTCGAAAAGTCAGATGGCATATAACAACACTCGATTAATATGAGACACTGGTGCATCTCATGCAAAAAAAATACAAATCTGTCCTAGTCTGTCAGATGCCACATAACAACACTCGATAAATATGAGACACTGGTGCATCTCATGCAAAGAAATACAAACCTGTTCTAGTCTAACAGATTAACAGATAGCATATAACAACACTCGCTAAATGTGAGATACTGGTGCATCTCATGCAAAAAATACAAACCTGTTGTAGTCTAACAGTCAGATGGCATATAACAACACTCGATAAATATGAGACACTGGTGCATCTCATGCAAAAAAAATACAAACCTGTTCTAGTCTAACAGTCAGATGGCATATAACAACACTCGATAAATATGAGATACTGGTGCATCTCATGCAAAAAAAATACAAACCTGTTCGAGTCTGTCAGATGGCAAATAACAGCACTCGAAAAATATGAGATACTGGTGCATCTCATGCAAAAAAAATACAAACCTGTTCTAGTCTAGCAGTCAAATGGCATATAACAACACTCGATAATTATGAGATACTGGTGCATCTCATGCAAAAAAATACAAACCTGTTCTAGTCTGTCAGATGGCATATAACAACACTCGATAAATATGAGATACTGGTGCATCTCATGCAAAAAAAT
>NC_056747.1:1157180075-1157235075 GCF_019279795.1 Protopterus annectens | reverse complement strand
CACTTACACTGCATAACTGCTCCTTGCCTTGCTAGGACACATCCAGAGCCACTACAATGGGGAGTGGGGTGCAACAAGTAGGTCACAGTTTGAAATGTCTCTGGCTGACGGTGATGGCTCTGACACTCATACCTCTGAACCTCAGAGCAAGAAATCTGGACAAAGCCATACATAGAAGTGGGACACGGGCCCAAAAATAAGGACAATGTTTAAATATTGCTCTTATAAACTTAGAAAGATAATAGAATAGTAGTAGGTCTTGCATTAGTATGAATTTTTGAAGGTATGAAATCTGAAACTCAAATGTCTGCCATTATTTTCTAACTTCAGTCTTTAATGATTTGCTACTAATTTGCCAGAAAACCACAATTTTATGAAAAACAAACCAAAAATGTTATGCAAAAATATAAAATTGCCACACAATACAGCTGGGAACCTGTCAAAGAAGGGACACCTTTTTAAAATTAGTACTGTTAACTTGAGGAGCTGACAAAATAAGATCATCTACATGCATTTCTGAAATAAAAGTAATCTATAACTCTGATCATTACAGTTATTTATAATTGTAAACCCTCCACGTTTTCTTCCAAAATTGCCATTTTGCAGAGGGATTATTAGGGGGAGAGCAACATTTTGAGCCAAAATTGGGAACAGTTGAGAGGTTTGGATATTCCTAATTCTATAAAGCTATTTATTTGCACGTACCTCTCAACCTCTTAATGCAGGAAATCTGGACAAGGCCAAATATATTTGGGGAACATGCAAACAGTACTAAAAATTGCTCTTGTATAAACTTAAGACAGTTGATAGAATAACAGGTCTTGCTTTAGCATGCATTTTTCTGAAGGTTATGATGTCTGAAACTCAATGTCTGTCATTATTTAGTGACTTCATTCCTAAATGATTTAGCAGAAAACCACAAATTGTATGAGGAACAAACCAAAAATAAGAAGCAAAAATCTATTCATTCTGCAAAATTCTGGACAGTTGAGAGATATAGTTCAGCAGGGGCTGTCTGAGTTTGCTACCCTTCCCCCCTCACAAAATCATGGTTGAATGGAGCGTCCCCCATGCAGCCATTCCAATGTCCCATTCCTTGGTTATATCGCCCCATTTGCCATAAACACTGTAATGTGCATATTGCTTTACTTCTGCAATTATATGGATTTCATTTGAAAGTTTTATTTTATATTACAGCATAAACCCTAATAGATATCTGCTAAACAAAGCAATACAGTCTCACAATGAAAATAGACTTGGCATTAAAACTTCTCTGCCCTTGAAACTCACATTCATTGAAACAGCATTGAAACCCACATTCAAAGAAAATACATTTTGCCAGTGGCAGATAAAGATTAATTTTGGGCCGTTTTCAAATCATAGGCCCCTTGAGCACGAAACATACACATGCTCTTTGATACACCTTCCTGACTGTATTAAATTATATTCCTTGTACGACATAGTACGGCTGTTAGAGGGCGTTTTAAATTTATTGTTTTGAACATTTTTCCAGTAAACAATGAAACAAAATGCATGCACCAATAGTGACAAAACTGCCCAATTCAGAACATTTCCATCATAAAAGTCTACTCAAACTTCAACAGTCCACCAGTATCAGTAAATAGGCACGATCTCTGAAGAAGTAAAAGTCATCTAAATAATTCCACATTAAAGAAATCTGTTAACTAATGAAGAGGTTACTGCTAGCAAACAACTTTATATGTCATTGTTTCATCTACAAATAAAGTGCCTGTTGCCCTTGAGGAATAAATTGCTTATGTTGCATTAAAAAAATTATAATGCTAGTAATATCACAATTGGGAATGGATGGCAAACTGATAACAGTTTTATAGTTACTAGGTATCTTCGCCAAAGAGGACGGCAGCATCCATCCCCTTTACAACAGAGTACAGTATCAGCAATGGATCTAGCTACTGTGGGAGTAGAACCCACAGACTTCTGCATCAAAAGCAAGTACACTACCTGTTGCGCTATTTACAATGCAAGCAGACTCGGCATAAGCAGCACTAAACTTTTGTTCCCCTGCAGCTCTCAGCTCCTTGTAAAATCTACTTGACACTCAGCTCTATCTCTGAACTTTGCAGCACAAGAAATCCGGACAAAGCCAAAATGTATTTGGGGGGGGGGACAAAAGCCCAAAAACCAGGGACACATTTTAAACATTGCTTGTATAATGTTGGAAAGTTGCTAGAATAAAATGCTGTGTTACCACCATACATTTCACTGCCAAGTATTGAACCCAGGTCCCTGTGCAAAACAGCCAGACCAACATACCACTATGCCAAATCATCTATTTTTATAAAAGAAAGGAAGACTGAAACTTAAATGGCTACCATTTAGTGAATTCAGTTCTCACCATAGCTGTCAACATCTTAGCACAAAACACCTGAACAAAGTCAATAATAGGGGAATACAGCCCCCAAACATATTCAGTGAGTAGTTATCACCATAGATCTCAACCTTGGCACAAAACACCTGGATGAAGCCAATAATGGGGGAATACAGTCCAAAAAATAGGGACAAATATCCACTGAGAACACCAGAGCAAACCCACACAAACACATGGAGGACATGCAGACTCCACACAGAAGGCACCCCAGCCAAGAATCAAACCAGACAACCCATAGCTGTCAGGCAACACTGCTACCACTGCACTACTGTCTGTTTTAAGTAACAAAATTTCAGAAAAAACACAGATTTTATGAGGAACAGAACAGATATGAGGCAAAAATCTGCAAATGTTTTAGAAATGGTGGTGGGTAGGGAATTCAGGCTTTTGTCACTTGTGCCCAAGCCTTATTCTCTACCCACCACCATGAAGCAACTGGGGCATTTTACACACACAGACACACACTACCACCTACCTGTCTCCAGAATGGCCTGCAACACACTCTTCCGCAGCGATCACCTGTTTCCAGTGGTCTCCGCGATCCTGTGCCCACTCAATCAGTCCTCCATACTGTTTCCAGAAATGTCCGCAATCCTGTGCCCACCCAATCAGTCCAGAAATGTCCGCGATCCTGTGCCCGCCTGATCAGTCCTCCTGTGGTCTCCCGCGAGATGTGAGGAGGCTGGAGCCTCCTGCTATTGGTCCAGCCTGTGGGTGATGCAGTCTGGTGACCTTCCGGTTTGTGCGGTCGTCTCCGCACATAACCCTGGGTTGGAAGGGCGGAGTTTCCTGCCTTCCCTATCTGGACTGCCTAACTGAGCAGTCTGGAGCTCAGGAATGCCTAAGCATGCGTGCTTGGAGTTCTGGTCTGCTTAACACAGCAGTCAGGAACTAAGCACACATGCGTGGAGTGTGGGAGCTATTTTTTTATTTTTATATGTTCTACGGTGGGAGATATTTTTTATTTTTATATGTTCTATGGGTGGGGGGACTTACAGGTGGGGACCCATTTTACAGGTGGGAGGGCTGCAGTCCCGCTGTCCTATAGCACGAGCCGCCCCTGTTCATATCCTTAAAAAATTCATGCTAGCACAAATCCTGTTATTCTAGCAACTTCATAAGTTCATAAGAGCAATATTTAAAATGTGTCCCTACTTCTGAGCACCCCCCCCCCCCATTATGTCAGGCTTTGTTCAGATTTCTTGTGCTGACAGGTTGAGAGGTATGCTTTTTGTTTGTGACAGTAAATTGATACAGTGTTATACCCTTCAACCTCTTAGAGCAAGAAATCTGGACAAAGCCATAAATAATGGGGTACAAAGGCCCAAAAATAGGGACAATTTTTAAATATTGCTTTTAAAAACATTGGTATAATAATAAGTTTTGTATGAATTTTATGAAGGGTATAAATTCTGAAACTCAAATGCCTGTCATTATTTTCTGACTTCAATTCTCAGTGCTTTGCCAATGATTTGCCAGAAAACCAAAATTTTATGAGGAACAGACCAAAAATATGAGGCAAAAATCTGGACATTCTGTAAAATCTGTACAGTTGAGAGGTATGACAGCATGGCAATATTTCTAGAATGAAAATTAAACTGTAAAGCAATATTTCCATCACTGATACTTGTAAGACTTGCATTCTTTCTGGATATAACAGTGTTACTTATAATTTGGAATGTAGCATTGATACTAGTGATACATAGTTAATAAATTAGCTACAAACATTCCAAGTAAAATATGATGCACTATTAGGTTCCTGGTTATCTTAAGCAGTACATTTAGTGTCATGCTGGGTAGGAATTTTAAAATTCCTTTCAAATCAGGAAAAATATATTGTTTGTCATCTCTGCCCACACACATCTTTAGCAAGTACTACAGCAGTTAAGCTCTGATGCAAGCCAACCTTCTGCGTTAATAGATGGTTGCTGTTTTTAATAGTGCCAGCTAGAGTTTGATATTTCCACTTGTTGATCTCACATTTTCTCTGTATTATCAAGGTTAATGTTGCAGAAAATAAGTCGCATGCCTAATCAGTGTTTCTCTGCTTTATGTCAAAATACAGGATACAATGGCTAAAACCGATGTGGAATGCCATGTCTGTATGTGCTTCCTTTGTTTGGGACTTTTACATTAGCTTCTTTTTGTGTGGTACTTTGATTGCAGCATTTGCTTTGCACCTTGTTTAATGAATATGTTTACAGCAGTATCTGCCTTTATGGTAATGAGTGTGTGCTTTTGCAGACTGCAGACTGTGTGTATATTTGTGCTGTTGCCTGTGCAGCTTGGATGTTCAATAGAATAATGTCTGTGTCTTGAAAACTTTCAACTCTTTCAAGGAACATAGAATCATTAACTTCTACATTCTTCACTTTTTATGGCATTGTCCATAAGCTCTTTGCAAGAATCTGGTAAATCACAACTGATGAATAAGTATGTGTTTGTTTATTTGTTAATAAGTAATGAAACTGGAATATTATCCTTTTCAGCTGTAATTTGGGTCACAAAGGCAAAGGGGGAAGTAAATATATGTAGGTCTACTTTATAGACCGAATTTACACTTACCCGAAGTGCAGATTCCAGAGACAACAACACCGAACTTGCAATAAATTAAACCTGAACATCAATGATTTATTTTTATTTTTTTATAGGAAATGGAGACACTTGGCCAACATGGGGAAATTTGTAATTTTGCCCACTGTAATGCAATCCTGGAGTTGGTATATTTAGTTAGGGGTGTGGGGGGGGCATACCCCACCCACCAGGGTGGGTTTGATATACTTTGGTATGTTATTTTGTTAAATGTTGGCCAAGTGTCTTCTTTCCCTGTAAAAAAAAAATAATCGGTGATATTCAGGTTTAATTTATTGCAAGTTTGGTGTTGCCATCTGAATCTGCAATTCAGGTAAGTGTAAATTCAGTCTACTGAAGTAGACCTATAGATATATATATATCTATATATATATATATATATATATATATATATATATATATATATATATGTATTTAAATATAGATATATATATATGGAAAATTTGAAGTAGCAACTCAACCATCATTTTTGGGGCAACAGGGGTAAAATTGGACTACTCAGAGACATTCCTAATAAAAATGATGGAGAAAATGCATAGTCCACCTAGTGATTAGAGGTCAGGATTGAACTGCTGACATTGGAGCTGTGAGGTATTAACCCCAACTAGCTGTCCACTGTGCTACCCATTTATTTACATGTATTGATAGTAACCTGCAAAAAAGGTGCTCCTCTGTATCATATTGATGTAACATGCAGTGAATGAGCAGTTTAATGCTCTGTATCATATTGATGTAACATGCAGTGAATGAGCAGTTTAATGCTCTGTATCATATTGATGTAACATGCAGGGAATGAGCAGTTTAATGTTTCTTGCCACTGCAGTTATTTTTACTTTGTTGCATGATTTTCAGGGTCTCTCTTTTACCTCACCATTTAAAATGAAAGAAGGAGCTGCGTGTATAACTCTCCACCTTACTCAAATTGTCACAGATATCATTAACAGTAAAAACTGTTGTTTGCCATGAGGGAATAATAAACAAGATGCACTAACTGGATAAATCCACTGAACACAGAAATGACCCAGAAAAAAAAATATCTAAGTAACTCGCCCAGTCTCACAGTAGTGAAATGGAGGCTACAAGAATTGAAATAAGGACTGCTATAGTGCCTAGGCCTAGTAGTGTATAGTTTTAATCCACTGAGTCTTTGAAGATTGGATATGATTATCCTAATTATGTGAAATTTATTAAAGGTTGCTGCATCATCTTCTTCTAGATGAAGATAACCTGATAATTTGTTGTATTAAAGATTGGTTGGAGGGTACATGTGAGAGATATGCCACCCCACAGAAAATACAATATTTTGGTATGTCTGCAGGATGAGGAGTTCCTGTTTTGATATTGTAACAGTAAAATATGCTTATTGGCTAATATATCTCATCAGTCCTTGCTGTGAGTGCCTGTACTTCAGGCTGACTGTTGACATGAGGAATAAGTTACTTATTGCTGATATTTGTCAGAGAGAGTGGTAACAATCAGCGGTTACTTGTTTCCCAGTACCTTCACTCGTCTTTTGGAACATGACATCATTGCAAATATTTTGATATAAAATCTGTTTTGAGTATATCATGACTCACCATCTCATGTCATGTGACAGTATATTGACAGCAGTTAATCTTACAAAAGATGCATCGTAATCCAAAACTAAACTATAGTGTCATTTAAAATTTGAAAGAAAACTGCTTGTACACATTTCTTGTGGGGGGTAGGATAACCCTTTGCATCCTTCCATGGGAAGCTTTGCTATCTGCACCCACTCTTTTTAAACAAATCAACTACAAGGTCTCGCAGCTTTGGCGACAGGGGTATTATAACATTGGTCCCTCTTCTTTGATGCTGTAAAATACCATAACATACAACTAGTTTATAATTACTTTTTGCCCATAAACAAGAACAAATTGTTTCTGCTGAGAGAATTCAAATCTCAGTACTTCTCATCTTATAATATTGGTTTTCAACTCAATATGATCATGGGGGATCTCAACTAACCCTAATCAGATTGGGAATCCTACACCACTTCTAATAGAGAAGCCCTGTGATTCCTAAGCTTCATTAATACCAACATCTTGGAACAGTTGGTCCATCCTCCTACCAGGGGTACAAACATCCTTGACCTTGTACTCACAAATGTGGGGAAGTGATGTCCCTCACCCAATGTAATGTACTTGCTTGTCAAATATGAACACAAGGCAGTATTGCTTGAAATAAATATTAAATCCAGACACCCAGCAAAACCAAAAACATTTAGGAACTATTCAGGGCCAACCTCTCTCTCTACTAAGCAACACCTTGGATAAATTCCAAGCAGCTCCAAACTCAATAAACACCATAGGCTTCTTCTTCTTTCAGCTGCGCCCGTTAGGGGTCACCACAGCGGATAATCTGTTTCCATTTCTTCCTGTCCTCTGCTTCTTGCTCTGTCACACCAACCACCTGGATGTCCTCTCTCACCGCATCCATAAACCTTATCTTAGGCCTTCCTCTTTTCCTGTTACCTGGTAGCTTCATCCTTAGCATCTTTTTTCCCCAATATACTCAGCATCCCTCCTCAGCACATGTCCAAACCAACATAATCTTGCCTCTCTGGCTTTGTCTCCAAACCTTCCAACCTGGGCTGACCCTCTAATATACTTATTCCTAATACTGTCCACTCTCTTCACACCCAGTGCAAATCTTAACATCTTTAACTCTGCCACATCCAGCTCAAACTCTTGCCTTTTTGTCAATGTCACTGTCTCCAACCCATATAACATAGCTGGTCTCACTACCCTCTTGTAGACCTTCCCTTTCACTCCTACTGGTACTCGTCTGAAACAAATCACTCCTGACACTCTTATCCCCCACTCAATCCTGCCTGTACTCTCTTCTTCACCTCTCTTCCACACTCACCATTACTCTGAACTATTGTTCTCAAGTATTTAAACTCATCCACCTTCGCCAGCTGCACTCCCTGCATCTTCACAATTCCTCTATCCTCCCTCTCATTCACACACATATATGCTGTCTTGGTCCTGCCAACCTTCGTTCCTCTTCTCTCTAGAGCATATCTTCACGTCTCCAGGGTCTCCTCCACCTGTTCCTTACTCTCACTACAGATCACAATGACATTTGCAAACATCATAGCCCACGGGGACTCCTGTCTGATCTCATCTGTCAACCTGTCCATCAACATTGCAAATAAGAAAGGGCTCAGAGCTGATCCTTGATGTAATCCCACCTCCACCTTAAACGCGTCCATCACTCCCACCGCAGACCTCATCGCTGTCACACTACCCTCGTACATATCCTGTACCACTCTTACATACTTCTTTGACACTCCTGACTTCCTCATACAATACCACAACTCCTAGGCACCCTGTCATATGCTTTCTCTAAGTCCACAAAGACACAATGCAACTCCTTCTGACCTTCTCTGTACTTCTCCATCAAAACTCTTAGAGCAAACATTGCATCTGTAGTGCTCTTTCCTGGCATGAAACCATACTGCTGATCACTAATCATCACCTCCCTTCTTAACCTAGCTTCCACTACTCTTTCCCATAACTTCATGCTGTGACTGATCAGTTTAATCCCTCTGTAGTTACTATAGCTCTGCACATCACCCTTATTCTTAAAAAGTGATACTAAAACACTTTTTTCTCCATTCCTCAGGCATCCTCTCACTTTCCAAGATTTCATTAAGCAATCTAGTTAAAAACTCCACTGCCATTTCACCTAAACACCTCCATGCGTCCACAGGTATGTCATCTGGACCAGCAGCCTTTCCATTCTTCATCCTCTTCATAGCTATCCTTACTTCCTCCTTGCTAATCCACTGCACTTCATGATTCACTATCCACACATCATCCAACCTTCTCTCCCTCTCATTCTCTTCATTTATCAACCCCTCAAAGTACTCTTTCCATCTGCTCTACACACTCTCCTTGCTTGTGAGTACATTTCCCTCATTATCCTTTATCACCTTTACCTGATGCACATCTTTCCTAGCTCGGTCCCTCTGTCTAGCCAATTGGTACAGGTACTTTTCTCCCTCCTTAGTGTTCAACCTTTTATACAACTCTTCATACGCCTTATCCTTAGCCTTCGCCACCTCTCTCTTTGAATAAACACCATAGGCTACACTGAGCTATTTACAAAATCTCTGTACTGCCATACTGATCACTGTGTAGACCAAGCTGTGCCCACTACTCATATTAGGAATAAGATTAACTCAAAAGACAAGCCCCCCTAGTGGAATCACAATATCAATCTGCTGTACAACAAAAGAAAACAAATCTTGGCTAAGTGTAGAAGGAACAAAGCGCAAATGCTAAAATCCCACTGACCAAGCTAAACAGGCAGCTAAGGGGATTAATTAATACTTGAAAGGCTCAATTTGAAAAAAAAAATTAGCTTCCCAGGCAAAGGACAACCACAAAGCTTTCTACAGAAATATCCATAACTTCACGGGAAATACACAGTACTTATTGTAAATAGCAAAAAAACAGCAAAAAAAAAAAAAAAAAAAAAAAAAAAAAACTGAGGTAAGGCTCCAGGCTTTAAAACATTTATTATCCAAGATGCACAGAACAACACAAGCGCTTTCACCAAATAGGCTTCTTCAGGTGTACTGAAAAAAGTACCAGCATCCCTATTTATACTAATTATATTAATTACCATATAAATTCTTAAAGATGTATTGTAAGTAAAACAACATAACATAACTTTCAAAAGTTAAAAAGTTAAAAACACTTACAAAAACATATATTATATATAAATATAAATGTTAAACATTTATCTATGTAAAGGTTTGTTTTTTAAAATCGGTTTTAAAGGAATATTTTCATTCAATCCATGAACTGTGGTTGCCGTAAGTCTAATAATCCATCTTGCTTCCAGACTTTCAGTCTGTACCTTAATATCTCCTCCTCTAATGCTTTCAAATATTCTGCCTATAGCTCTAAAAGAAAATGTATGTCTCATGTTGGTGTCCTTAATATGTCTGGCTAAGGCATTTTAGGGACTACCTTTCCTTATATGATACAGACGTTCTCTGATTCTGTCTCTTAAAGTTCCATCTGTTTTGCCTACATAGAACTTTCTACAAGTTTTACAAGTAGCAAGATAGACTATATGTTTAGAATCACATCTGGCATTGACACTAAAAACATGAGTTTCACCAGTGTCAGGGTGCTGGAAAGATGCACATGTCTCTATAGAAGTGCAAAAGTTACATTTACCACAAGGTCTACTGCCTATGGTTGTAACTGAGGTAATTGCTTCCTTAGGGTAACACAACTGTCTAGGTAGAGATTTCTGATTCTTAAAAGTAAACTGCGGTTGTGCTCCTATATGTTTACTTATTTGTGCATCAGAAGTTAAAATGTTCCAATTTCTATTAATGACATTGGTGTAACATTTTATATCCCTGGAATAACTGAAACATAACCTCAAAGGTTGTGAATTTTTAGTATCTCTCATACTCTTTGTATCAGCCATAGGTTTAGAAAAATAAGGTTTAGCTTTACTATGTCTCATTTTTGTAACGTTCTCTAACCCTTTATTAATAAGATGAGGTTCATAGCCTCTCTCTTCTAGCTCATAGCATGTCTTATTGAGCTGTGAGTCAAAATCATTAACATTAGCATTTAACCTAGACACTCTTAGAAATTGATTTTGTGCTACATTTTTAAAAATAAACTGGGGGTGCATACTATCTCTACTAAGTAAATTATTAACACGACACTTTTTCCTATAAAGTTTAACATTAAAATGTCCATTCAAGTCCTGCAACACAGTAACATCCAAAAAATTCATTTCATTATAGGAATAGTTCACAGTAAATTTCAAAAAACTAGTAGTGGTATTAATATGTTCTACGAAAACTAAAAGGTCATTCACTGTACCCTCCCAAACCAAGAAAAGATCATCTACAAATCTACGAAAGAATCTTATCCTATCTTTGCAAATGTCACTTTTCATATAGCTTGCTCCCATCCTAGCATCACAGCATTGGCGTAGCTATTGGCGCAAGAGGTTCCCATAGCAACCACAAGACATGCCAAAAAAATTTATCTTTAAAGATAAAAACATTATTTTCCAAAACCAACCTTAATAACCTTCATCCAGATTCTATAGTATTACTATCATATTTACCACTGTCAATCAACAATTTGGTAACACTATTAATACCATATTCATTCGGTATAACCATAAACAAAGAAGTTACATCAAGTGTTACTAGTAACAAAGGTGTACAATCAAGTTGCACCCTTTCACAAGTAAAGGCATATAAATCCCTTACGAACTGTTCAGTATCTTTTAATATATGGTGGTTTCATTTATCAGTAGTCGTAATGTTTTTTCTAAAAAAATGGAAACAGATTCAGTGCGCCAATTTCTGCCAGCTACTATGGGTCTCATGGGGGGGGGGGGTCTAATAAATTTTTGTGAACTTTAGGTAGACCTTGAATTATAGGTATAGTGGGACTGGAAATCAAAAAATAATTATAAAGGTAAACATCTATCAGATTCGCTGTAAGCATTTCTTTCAACTGCCTATGCACTCTGTCTATCATTCTATAAACATGTGTTTTACTGATGGGGACACAGGTTGACAGCAACCTCTCCTTTGACCACTACATTGCCACTGTGGTGAGAAAGTCGTTCTATGTGGCACATCCCATTACCAAGGGTTTTGCATCTAGGAAGAAAGAGGTCATCATCTCCTTCTACTCTTCCCTCATTAAACCATTCATCAAGAATAATGCCCCATTTGGCGTGTACCTCACTAAACACCTGCAACAGCTGGAAAGGCCACAAAAGTACCTCACAAAGAGGATCCTTGGCCTTAAACACATGCCTACAAAAAATGTTTACAAGCTTTTCTCTGTCTCATATCATCTATTAAGAGACAATCTCTGCTTGACTTACAAAGCCATGTCTGACCCAGCTCTATTAGAAATGCTACATCTAAAGAAATCCCAATCCCACCACACAGTCCAAGGACTTCAACCTCATTACCACAATCAACAGAACATGCTGGAGGGACAGGTTCATAACTCAGAGACTGCCCATGCTCTGGAATAGACTTCCCATATATGTCAAACAGAGCACCTCACTGGCCCTTTTCAAGAGAAATCTTGATGAGTGGATGGGAAATAGAAAGTTCACCCCGGGGATCACTCCAGTGGCTCTATTTGATAGAGGCACAGGGAACTAATAGTGGCATGATGCCCAGGCACTTCTATGAGCTAGGCTTGTAAAGGCTCCAGGGCCATTGACCTAGTACACACCTATGAATCTATGACCATGCAGCCCACTCCCAATCTGCTCTTTCAAAATGGCACTAAGGTCATGCACGTGTGCCCTTATCAGACCAATCGCACAGTATAATGCTCCCTTTGGTATGCACCTGACCAAGCATATGCTGCAACTAGAGCAACATCAGAGGTTCCTTATGAAAAGAATACAAGGTTTAACAACCCTACCTTATACAGAGCACCTTAAAGTCCTTTCCCTCTATTCAGTCCCCTATAGCTTGCTGACGGGTGATCTATGGCTGGTATGCAAGGCATCAGCAAAGCCCCCCCCCCCCCACATATTCGTAAGTCTAGCAATACCAGAAATAGAAAGTCTACTGACTTAAACAGAACATGCTGGAGAGACAGATATGGGTCCCAGATTCTTCTCCATCCATGGAACTGGCTTCTATCTTTGTGAAGCTGAGTTCATCCATAACTCTATTCAAGCACAACCTAGACCAGTGAATGGGGAATAGGAAATTTACACTGGGCCTGGTAACCATGTCCCTTATTGACAGAGGTAGCTTATAAATGCCAGTTCCTCAATGTCTTATTTGGATACAGGACATCATTATTTTTTCGGGAAAACTTGGGCTCATTAACCTAGTAACAATTTATGAATCTATACGCTCATGCTTAATAGCTCTAAAGCCACCCTTTATGAGTATTATAATACAGCAGCTCAAATTAATCCCCCTCCACCTGTATTATGTGGGTACAACACCTCCTGTGTATATCTATATCTACGCGTGCGTGTGCACAAACACACACACACACACACACACACACACACACACACACACACACACACACACACACACACACACACACACACACACACACCAACCCCATGGTTACACAGGACTAGGAAAGGGGAAGCTGCCACCAAACAATAGACGACAGTCACACAATCACTTATTTCACTGTAAATTGATCAAGCAAGTGGTATGAAATCTTATGTCTTTAGAATACATGGAGTAGCTGCAAAAAACTGTTTATTTCAACAAAGGAATCAGACCAGCTTAATGATGCATTGTGTTTGATGATATCACAAGCAGCAATGTTTTCAAGTAAAACCTTTGTGTTTACACTTGGGTTACATGGGGTCAGTATATGCAGTAAACTAAACATTTTGCACTGAAGGTTTAAGAGATGGTTCCTTCACTAGAAGATCTTCCATTTGTTACACATATTCCATTCATCTATCTATTTTCTTGTCTTTTTGGGTCTGAAGTATTGTTTCCCATTGATTTGAATGGGCTTACTTAGTTACTTCAGTTGTCTTCTGAATAAGGCTTTAGTTTCTTCTGTGTGTGTGTGTGTGTGTGTGTGTGTGTGTGTGTGTGTGTGTGTGAACTGTGTCTTCTGTTTTCTGTTCTAGTTCTGAGGTATATTCTTTAAGTAGCATCAAGTAATTGTATGTGTATTTTACTAATACAGCAAAGGATATGTTAAGGTTTGTTATTGTTATAGTTTATTTGGGTTTTTGATTAGTTTAGTTTTAGTTGAGGTAGTTAAAATTGTGATTGTTTTGCCAGCAGTGCTGTTTTTTTTTTGTTTTCACTTTACTGGTTGTTCTTGTTATCCACTTGTTATTCTTTTCTTTTGTTTTTTTTTCTCATTTTTGTTAGTTCATTTCAGGATGTAGATTTTTCTGTACGTGCCATTTTTGGGGGATTGTGTGGTAACTTTTGTTTGTGTTGTGAAGTTACAAACTAAAAGGGATGGAAGACATAGTCTTTGTTTAATTTATTTATTGTTGTTTTCAGTTGAAATGTAGTTTTTTAAGTGAGCTACAGTGATTTTGTTGCGTGTGTGTGTATGTACTGTACAAGTTTTGTGGAGTTACTTATTTTGAGGAGAAATAAACCTACAAGAATATTGGGTGGCATTAGATTTTCTTACCCCCAATTAGGTCCATTATTCCCTAAAATACATACCTTAGAAACATTATTGTACTTGGAAATGATCTTGTCACAAGATTGCTGTGTCTTGTATTTTTTTTAATAAGATGTTTTTGAAAAAATAGTTCTTTTTATTATAAGATTGCATTAACGAAATATGATAACATCGCAATTTCTTAACATTTTTATGCCAGATTTCTGGTATGCAGTCTAGAAGTCCTCACCTTGTGATCTATGCATGTGTCATTGTGTAGTAATGTCTGAAGAGGTATCAAGAAAAATGGAGAAATCATATTATATAGTGATATATAATTGTGGAATGACAGTTGCATGGCTCCTGATGTGGAGAGCCTTAAATGGTGTGCACAAATGTTGGTGTGAAAATGTTAAGAATTTAGTGTTCACTTAATTTACTGGAGAAAAAATGCTTGGCTTTCAACAATTTTGTACTGTTCTTTTAAGTTAACAAAAACTAATTTCTTAACATTTTCACACAGATTTTAAACCTGTCATCTACTGATTCCCTACAACTTTAAAAACAAATCTGTCATTATATAGTTCTGTTAAAAAACGTTTCACAAGCTGAATATAAAGTCACAATTTTTATATGAAATGGACAGCAACATTTTTATAGTTCATGAGATGGTGTGGAGTCATAAATGGTATACTGAAAAATTTGAATTGAAATCAAAAACAGATGAAGGTATGGATATTTGCTTCAGTAATTAAAATAAAGTCGACTTTGGGCATTTAGTATGGAAAATTGGGAAAAACTAGGTTCTGTACCATTCAGCTGAACCAGGTTAGCTCTGTTTGCATGTTGTCTTCCAACTTCCCTGCCAATACTGGTGACTTGGAAATCTTACTTAGAAGAGACCTCTTATTTTTGGATCTGCATCTCTTAAATATAAAATTGCCAGTGAGTAGCAAGCCTGAGCGTTAAGTGTAGTTAATATTTAAAACTGTCTATACCTTGTATCATATCTGATGACAGTAATACTATTTTCTTGTTGTCTTATCACTGCTGAAGCATTGCAGGCCAGTACGTGAAAAGATAATTTGAGGTATCGTTGGCTGCTGTTATATATATGTTTTATGCAGCTTGTTTTAGGTGCTGTTATCAGCCTGCACTTTCCCATTTGTACCAGTAAACTTATTTGTATTTTGTAAAGCTAATGTATATATATGACTAAAGAATATGTGGAACTCTGGTCTTTGATATATGAAATATCAGGTAACTACGATCCCTGTATACGATTTATAATGATGAGTCATGAAATGAATTTCATAATCCTCAGTAACATGTTTCAGGTATCACAAAAACAGACCACCCACATATACTGCTTTTACATTTTTTTCTTTTTCTTTGTATGCTAGTCTAGTACTCCCCTTTGAATTTAACAGGAATAGTTACAGTAATTACCTACATTTTTGCTGAAGATGGCTTCAAATATTTTTATTTACAGACTATCTTGAGTGGTTTTCTGTTGTAGTCTCTGGGGTAAATACTAATATTTATTTCCACCTGTCAGTTCATTCTTTTTTATTGCAGTAGAGTAGTGATGATTTATTAGGATGTGTTTGTTTTATAACTTAGTAACATGTTTAGTTAATTTAGCTTGTTAGAACTGGGTCCATTTTGCCTGTTGTGCCCTTTTCTGAATTGCTATTTGCATTTAGTGTTTTATTTTTACTCTTTTATTTTCATAGGTTCATAGTTTAGTACTAAGCTAACTGTCCTTGTTAGCCATTCTAAGCCTAGCCAATTATCCCTTGTGAGACTCAAACCCTGCACCTTGTGCTTGTAAGGCAAACACCTTAGCCATTAAGCCACCTTCCTGACCCCTTAATTTTTCAGTTCCAGTAAGGTGTGAATTTCTTTTAGAGGGAATGATTTTAGGTTGTTTTTAGGGAGCTGTGCCCATGTATTTTTTTGTCTGCCATGTGCAAATAGTTTTTTTTTCTTTAGTAAATGAGACATGTATTCAGAATTTTGTAGCTCATATTCTTTTTTTGGGGGGGGTGATTTGTCTGGATCATTTATGTGAGGAAGGTATAACTGTTCAGACTGTAATGAATGGGAAAATGGGGTCTGTTTCAATTTATTTTATCTTTTATTATTTGTTTTATTTTGTGTTCTATTTTGGTAAACAGTGGATATGTTGACTTGGGTTTGAGGTTGAAGTTGGGGGTTGTTTTACATGGGCTAAAGTGTTTTGAGGGATGCCAGGACCCACTTGTGTGTGTGTGTGTGTGTGTGTGTGCGTGTGTGTGTGTGTGTCTGTGGCTGTCTGTATTGTATAAATGTGTGTTTTAGCAAGTGCCATAATTAACTAGGTTTATGGGGAAAGGTACCTGTGTAATTGGGGTCAACATTAAAATGGAAGAAGTTACAGAGTCTGAGACTCACTGAGTGTATTCTGAAGGACTCTGGAAAACCTGGAAAAAGAAGGGTACAAGAATGAAATGATTGGGAACCACATTTTTCTACTGGACTGATAAAGAAAAGGAAGAGTTTTTAGCTCATTGGTATGAGTTGTTGACCTCAGGTCATCCTACTTGGATTATTGTTGTCCATTGGAGCTGCTTTGATGAAACACTTAATTTTTATTTACAGACTATCTTGAGTGGTTTTCTGTTGTAGTCTCTGGGGTAAATACTAATATTTATTTCCACCTGTCAGTTCATTCTTTTTTTATTGCAGTAGAGTAGTGATGATTTATTAGGATGTGTTTGTTTTATAACTTAGTAACATGTTTAGTTAATTTAGCTTGTTAGAACTGGGTCCATTTTGCCTGTTGTGCCCTTTTCTGAATTGCTAGTTGAATTTAGTGTTTTATTTTTACTCTTTTATTTTCATAGGTTCATAGTTTAGTACTAAGCTAACCGCCCTTGTTAGCCATTCTAAGCCTAGCCAATTATCCCTTGTGAGACTCAAACCCTGCACCTTGTGCTAGTAAGGCAAACACCTTAGCCATTAAGCCACCCTCCTGACCCCTTAATTTTTCAGTTCCAGTAAGGTGTGAATTTCTTTTAGAGGGAATGATTTTAGGTTGTTTTTAGGGAGCTGTGCCCATGTATTTTTTTGTCTGCCATGTGCAAATAGTTTTTTTTTCTTTAGTAAATGAGACATGTATTCAGAATTTTGTAGCTCATATTCTTTGGGGGGGGGGGGGTGATTTGTCTGGATCATTTATGTGAGGAAGGTATAACTGTTCAGACTGTAATGAATGGGAAAATGGGGTCTGTTTCAATTTATTTTATCTTTTTTTATTTGTTTTATTTTGTGTTCTATTTTGGTAAACAGTGGATATGTTGACTTGGGTTTGAGGTTGAAGTTGGGGGTTGTTTTACATGGGCTAAAGTGTTTTGAGGGATGCCAGGACCCACTTGTGTGTGTGTGTGTGTGTGTGTGTGTGTGTGTGTGTGTGTGTGTGTGTGTGTGTGTGTGTGTGTGTGGCTGTCTGTATTGTATAAATTTGTGTTTTAGCAAGTGCCATAATTAACTAGGTTTATGGGGAAAGTTACCTGTGTAATTGGGGTCAACATTAAAATGGAAGAAGTTACAGAGTCTGAGACTCACTGAGTGTATTCTGAAGGACTCTGGAGAACCTGGAAAAAAGAAGGGTACAAGAATGAAATGATTGGGAACCACATTTTTCTACTGGACTGATAAAGAAAAGGAAGAGTTTTTAGCTCATTGGTATGAGTTGTTGACCTCAGGTCATCCTACTTGGATTATTGATGTGCATTGGAGCTGCTTTGATGAAACACTTAATTTTGTTTCTGCCTATATCACTGGCAGGAAACCTTTTGTTTGTTTAATTGTTTCCCAGTGTTCCTGCCTGAACCAATGCTAAGAGACTGCTTAAAGGCATTCATTTTTAATCCTTTAAGATTTTCTTCATAAAGGCTTTCCATTAAGTGTCACTGTATTTTCTGCACATTGAATGCCACCCATAGACTTGAGAGAAACAACTGCTTATTTGTCTTCCTCATTTAATTTGTAACACCTGTTAGGGAAACACTTGATACAAAGTAACTAAACTGTTGCCTGTTTGCAAGCCTGTTGCTTGTTAAATTGGTACTCAAAAGAAGGAAAAGTGTTCAGCTGTCAGACCTGCTACGGCAGAAATAAAAAATATTGTGTTTGTGAACTGTTACATGTTTGTACTGCTACTAAAAGAGGGAGAACTGTTGCTTAATTATGACTTGGCAAGAGATGTGCATAGTGCAGGCACTTTGCTACTCAAATGACTTTTTGAGGAGTTTACATATCTGATGTTGGTCAGGCTATAAAGGAGAAACAAATTTGTAACTTTTGATTTTGTTCTGTGAAATGTTTAATTTTGTTGTTGCAATCGTTATTTATACCAGAATTGTTTTTGCCCACTGTGAAAAATTGAAAGGCTGCCAGCCCAGCTAGATAGAATCTTGTAAATAAGTCTATGTGATTTGTAAATATTAATATAATCCACAGCCTGTTTTACAAATGTAAGAAAACTCAGTGTGAGACAAACTGTGTTATATGTTTTGAACTTCAAAAATGTAACCACGGTGCACCCTGCTGGAAGAAAGCTGATAAAGTAAAGCATTTTATGACTGATCTCAGGGCTTGGAGAAAGGATGTCTGAATGAAGGAATTCTATCTATTGTCTTAGGACAAGAGTTACTTGCTAGATTTTGCATGTATAATGTATTTTATTGCTGTGGTTTCCTGGCCAGGTGCAAGCTTACTAGGAAAACTAGTAAATGTAAATTTAGAGTTTCTGTTAGCCTGGGAACCAGAGAAAAATGATGTAATCTCAAATAGCAGTGATGTATTACCAATTTAAGAGATCTCAGAGAGAGAATGAGAGCATTTTGGATTTTGTCTAAAGAGCATCCACTCACCAGCACTTGTTTGCTCTGTGTGTTAAGTAGGATCTTAGACTTTAGTCTCTCTCTTAGAAATAGATAGAAAATAGTAACTTTAGTCTAGCTGTTTTCTATATTTATGTCAGACTATTCTACAGTATTATTTTAAGCATTTTCCTGTGATTTCTGAACTCTTGACAAGCACTGTGTTGAATTGAGGAGATTCATCTTGTGTTTTTATTATTTACTAGTAAATATTTTAAACCTTTCAACTGTGGCTGTTTTGTAAACAGATAATTCAAACTCTAGTGTACATTGCATGTATATAGTGATACTGTACAAAGCCACTCCAATAAGCCTTAAAAGTTCTGGTCACACTTACTAATTGGATAATAATATTGCACAGTAAAATTGGACACCCTTTGGGAAGGGCCTTATTGGTAGCTGATAATAGGGGTTCTGGTGGCAGTGGATTTCTACCTTATAGCCTGAACAGAAGGGGCACAGCTAGTGAACCTGTGCCAGCCTTCCCCAGGAGTGTCTGTGTGGTTGTATATAAATGGTTGTACAGAGGGAGTGCTGGGAGGACTTGGCTTGGATCCCTGGCTAAAGACTCCACTCTATGTATGTGCCAGTGGGGAAGTTTATTGGGGATCTGGAGAGAAAGGGAGAAACCAGCCCCAGACTGACTGTGATATCTGTGTGCTCTTAAGGAAAATTGTACTTTACTGTTTGTGTATTTGTTATCCTTCCCATTGTGCATGCCCCTCACTGGTGGTAGTGGTGAGGATTGAGGCTCCTTGATTACTGGGCCAGTGCATGGACATTACACCTACAATAAATTCTAAATTAATCCTGAACAACTATTGGCTGCATCCAATTATCTAATGTTCATAAGAGTGAATAATTTTACAGACCTGTTTTCAACCTTTCATCTCTTTTCTGTGTAAGATTGCAGACAGCAGGGTCTTAGAATTTGCCTTTACAATGCTGTTTTGCGATCTCAGAGTCGGTATATATATATGTGTGTATATATATATATATATATATATATATATATATATATATGTGTATATATATATATATATATATATATATATATATATATATATATATATAGTTATCATGGGTTTGTGGTGGGGTGCAAGGGGGGCTTTCCACACTGTAAGGATTTTTTTTAAATTTAATAATTTAATAATTTTTTTTCTACCAATATAAATCCTAGACATTCTTTATAATCCCAACAAGTTTTATTTTTTCACAAACAGTTGGTTATGAGTTAATATCTTTAGACTGTAATTATCTTCTCCCCCCTGCTAAACCACTCTCTGTAAAGGCAGCCTTCTTTTTCTGGCTGGAAATATTTAGCTCATACCTTCCAACTACAGCCTTTAAACTGCTCTTTGCTGATACTTTTTCTGCCATACTCACCTCTATTAAGCCCTCCCCACTCCTGGAACTGCTCTTCCTACCAACTTTCCACCCCTTTAGTCCCTCCTACCTTCTACCCTTCTAGTCCAACCACCTTTCCTCCACCTATCCCCTCCCCCATAGCTAGTTTCCTCCTGGAGTTTACTTATATCTCCCACAGACTGTGGTGCCATTTTTAAATCCTGTCCTGAGCATCCACAGCTCCTCTGTGCTGGTTCTGCAATTTAGGTGGCTTGTTTTCACCTCCCAGTAGGTCTTTTCAGCATATCTGTTTATCATTTGCAAGCCTCTAAGTAACTATTGTGCTAAACTCTTCATTTTTACTTGTAACTGTGTTTTAGGGTTATAGATGGCCTTGTGCTGATGACTATCACTCCAATGCAATGTTTGTAACTGTGTTGTATGGTTATTGTTGGCCTCGTTCTGACAGCTTCATTTATCTGTGACCTACATGTGTTTTTGACCTCTGCAAGGTGCTTTTGGGATGAGTGAGGCCCTTTTCTACACTGACTAATACTGCATTAACTTTGTATGGGTACAAGGGGCTTGATTGAATACTGCTGACTTGTCACGACCAGAAACCTGGTGTAATGATGTCCTGTTAAAAGGACACCAACCAAAGTGCATCGCTGAATGCCGGATAGCCTGTTAAGGTGGAATAACAATCCCCCTTCAAGTCTTCTGCTTAAAATCAGATTTAGCAGCCATTTTTCTTTCCATTTGTAACTATAAGGGCTCTGTACAGCTTTTACATGGTTTTGGGGACTGTTTTTGCCCTATATACTGTACTGTTTGACTGCTTGCTTTGTACTGTGTCATTTGCCCTTTGCTTAGGTTAATTACCATCTTAGCAGCTGTAAGCTGCTTTTTGGGATGAGTGGGTCTCTCTTTATGTTGTCGCCAGCTGCATTACTTTAGTCAGAGTATACAGGGCTTGACTGTTGCACTTTGCTGGCCTAGTCTGCTTTCCAGATGTCCTATTAAAAGGACACCAATGAATATATATCATTGAAGGCCTTTATTTCTCTTTCAAGGTGGATCAATAGTCCTACTAGAGCCTTTAGCTTAATTACTGGCTTAGCAGCTCTTTTTCTTTTCCATTTGTCTCTATAAGGGCAGCACATGGCTTTTATATTGTTCTGAAAACTGTTCAGCACAAGTTATTGCACAGCATGAACATATCGTAGTTTACTGTGTTAGACTGTTGAGCACTATATATTGTACTGTTTAGAGATTTTATAGTATTACTTTATCATTTACCCCTTGCTTTCTGCTGCTTATATTTGGCTCTACTGTTGTATAATCCTGTCCTCTCAAATGGACTAGGGGTCACTGATAACATGCTGCACTGCTGAATGAATGCTTTGCTCTATTTAATGGAGCCTATATTGTCTAACTTGTATTGTTCATAGCATAATGTCTGCTGCTTTCCATTGTTAATCCCCTAAACCTAATCTTTCTCTACATACTTGCTCTATCCTCATCTAACCATAGCATTTCTCTACTACTGTGCTTTGTTACACCCTCCCTTCTTCTCTAAACATCCCTTACCTGCTACCTTTCCCATCTACATCTGCAATATTAACTAACTCAGTGTTGTCTCCCTCTCCTCTACAATAATCCATCCCAGGTGCTCCCTCCCTGCTTTAAAAGCAAAAGGAATACCTCTGGCCATCACCTGAAGACAGCTTGCCTGGTACTTAGAAAAATACTACTGAGAAGACCCCCCCCCAACAAGATTGTGTAAATGTATGTTGCTTAACACTTATTAAATGTAGACTTGATGTACAATCTATAGAGTTAATCTGCCCTCCCGTGTGTGCATTCTAGCAGCCTACCGCAGACGGTTTGCCCTCTCCCCCTCCTGTTGTCACTACCCTAGAATATATTTAAATATAGGACTGGTCCAACTATCCCTGCTATTTGCTATCTCCTTCTACCATTGGGTGGCAGCATCTACCAATATAAATCCTAGATATTTTTTATAATCCCAACAAGTTTTTTTTTTCACAAACAGTTGGTTATGAGGTAATATCCTTAGACTGTAAATATCTTCTCTCCCCTGCTAAACCATCCTCTGTAAAGGCAGCCCTTTTTTTCTGGCTGGAAATATTTAGCTCATACCTTCCAACTACAGCCTTTACTGCTCTTTGCTGATACTTTTTCTGCCATACTCACTTCTCTTGTTCTTTCCCGCTCCGTTCGCCCTATGACCTCACTCCGCTCCCCTACCCTGCCCCCATTTCCCTCCCACCCCAGTACTCTTAGCTTTATTCCTTTCTTACCCCACCCTCTCAGCCTAAGTACCCAATACCAGCTCCCCCTCATTACCCCTCCCACCTATAGCCATCCTTCTTAAACTCTGTAATCTGTACTCCACTCAATAATTATAGTCCCCTCCTCTTTCCTTAAATCTCTAGAATACCTCCATCACTTTTAAACCCTTTCTTCTTCATAGCATTCTCTATTTTCCTATCCACTCATACCACTCTTTCTTTGCTCCAACATACTCTCCTCAAGTTATCACACCCTCCAGTCCCCCAGCCTCGTCTTTCTGTTCCTACTTCCCTTGTACTATGCTACCTCATATTCAACCTATGCTTGTCCAATACCACCCACAAAGACAACTACCATACAAACCCACCTTCCCCCTCACTCTTACTCCCATTTTCACTCTATCTCCTCTTCTCTCATTCAGCCCAACCCTCTGCACCTATTCCACCCTAAGCTCTTCTCCTCTAAAGTCAAGATACTGCCACCTGCTACAATCTGCACTCTACCAAAATGCTTGCCTGGCAGACCAATATGGCTAAAGGATATCTCCTTCAACAACCTAGACCAAGCTGGTGATATCCATCCTAACCCTGGTCCTACATCCGTTATTAGCAACACTCATCCCTTACCCTCTTCCTCCTATCTCAACACTCTAAAGATTTTTACAATTAATGCACAAAGTCTAAAAAACAAAGTACACCAATTTCAAGCTTGGTTAAGCCATAACCAACCAGATATCTTAGCCATCTCTGAAACCTGGCTCAAGCTCTTTATCTCTGACTCTGAGATTCTGCCCCCAGGATTTCATTGTCTCAGAAATGACCGACTAAATAAAAAAGGTGGAGGCACTGCCCTAGTCTACTCCAACCTTCTTACCTTAATTCCCCTAAAAATTCCAATTCCTCAATTCCAGAACATTGAACTAACTGCTGGAATTTTAAAACTAAATAAACATAAAAATATCTGCATCATTGCCCTATATATCTCACCTGGTAACAATATCTCTACACTTGAAAGTATTCTCCTATGGGCCTCTACTGAAATTAACTATGAAGCTTATATCCTTGGTGATGTGAATATTGACTGGAACAAAATCAATTGCCCCTCTCCCTCCCTATCCATTAACCTCTATAACTTCACTCAAATAATCCTCTCCATCACTCAACCTAACAAAATAAACCCTCCCGGATCCACTATAGATTTGGATCTTAGTCTCAGATTCAAATAAAATAACCAATTCTGGCACAATTCCTGAAAACTTTAGTGACCACCTCCCAGGCTTCATGCATCACTCAACTAGTTCCTCCCCACACCAGCATCAGTACATTCAAACTCATAACCTCAGTAGCTTCAACCCAACTACTTTTCCAAATACTTTCAAACAAATGAACTGGCAAATTCGAAACATCCTTCCTCTTGACAAGGCTATAGAATACTTCAGCTCTGTCTTCCTTGATACTTTAAACTCACTAGCCCCACTAAGAAACAAAAGGATAAAAACTAAAACTGCTCCTTGGCTATCCAAAGAGACAAAACAGATTATGCACCACAGAGACAAACTATGGAAGCTTTACCAAAACAATAAACTGGAAATACCTTGCTCCAATATAAACAGCTCCGCAACCATGCTAAACGACTAATCACCAAAGACAAAAAATCCTACTATATATCAAACTTCAGTCTAATAACAATAAAAAACCCCAAAAATTCTGGAACTCAGTAAACTCATTCCTCAATCCAGGCTCCAAGAATAATCCCTGTCCTGACCCAAGTAAATCTGATCTCGAACTAGGCTCTGACTTTAACTCATTTTTCATAGACACTATTACTACCCCCATCAAGACATTTCCCAATAATAACCCAACTACTCTACACTCTCTCCCTTCTAACTCATCTCATCTGTTTGAACTCAAACCCATCTCCACTAACTTTATAAAAAAACTTTTGTCCAAAGTTAAACCTTGCTCTATTGCTCCTGACAATATTACATCTTCCTTCCTAAAATGTGCTGCTGATGGCATTGCACTCCCAATCAGCATCATTATCAACTGATCCATAAAAGAATCATACATCCCCATACTCTGGTGCGCAACTTATAGTCTTCCTCTTCATAAAGGAGGCAAAAATACCAGCATCTCAAACTTTCGCCCCATTGCTTTGCTCTCACCATTCTCCAGAATCCTAGAAAAATGCATCCACCTCCAACTTATGTTTTTCCTGACCCAAAACAATCTTCTCACTCCTACCCAGCATGGCTTCCGTCCAGGCCATAACACAATAACTGCTCTGCTGTCTTTCCTAGAAACTGTCAATCAAGCCCGAGATTCAGGCCACTTAGTTTCTACTGTTTTACTCGATCTATCTAAAGCCTTTGATACTGTTTCCCACAAGCACCTTTTCTGTTATCTCTCAAACCTTAATCTATCACATAATGCTTTATCCTGGTTCTCCAGCTATTTATCAGACAGATCACAGGCAGTCAAATGGAAGAACTCCATCTCTTCCTTCCTACCTAGCCCAACTGGCGTACCACAGGGATCCATCCTTGGGCCAATGCTTTTTAACATCTTCATCGATGACTTTAATACTGCTATTCCTGATGCTAAAATCATTCAATACGCAGACGATTCAACCTTAGTCTACTTTGCCTCAAACCTCTCTGAATTGCTGACTAAAACCCAAACTGCCTTCATAACAACTGAAAACTGGATGTGCCAAAACCACCTCTCTCTCAATGCAAATAAATCAAAGATTTTACTATTCCCTCCCACAAAGACCCGCTCCTATGATAAAAACAACTTCAAAGTCTATAGTCAAACCAGCTCACCTATAGAAGTAGTCCCCACTGCCAAACTACTTGGCATTAATGTAGATGAACACCTCAAGTTTGATATTCATATTCAACAAAATATTAAGAAAACCCACCAAAAGCTAGGTATGCTGTATAGGAATAATCGCTTTCTCTCCAACTCTACCAGGCATACTCTGGCCTCAACTTATCTTCTTCCTTCCTTATTATACAGAGCCCCTCTCCTAACCAACCTGTCCTCCTCTATCACCTCTAAACCAGAAAACTGCTACAACAAAATCTCTAAATTTGCCTCTAAATTGAAAAATACCACCCATCACTGCCTAACCCTCGAATCCCTGAATTGGCTTGAACTCCCAAACTACCTAGACTATCTCTAACTCACTATTACACATAGACTCATATTTCACCCAACAAAATGTCCCGCTCTAACTAACATCCTTCCCCCTTATACACCCAACAGAGCTCTCAGATCTGAAAATCAGAACTTAATTACTCTCCATAAACCTAAACGTCCTGCTGGCCAACTTCTATCTTTCTCACTAGGCAAAAAATGGAATTCCCTACCCTCCACACTACGAAACATACCAAACTCAGAAAACTTCAAAACCCATCTATTCAAACACCTGTCCACTAAATGGAAATGTACCTGCTTTCACCCAACCTAATCCAAGGGGGTTCTCTCTCTGGTTCCCAAGCTCTACAACTCTCATAGTTATCTTCCTATGAGCCTATCTAAGCTCTCAACAATTTCTATAGCTTCTGTCTAAGCTCTCACCTCCTACAGCTACCCTCACACAGCCCAATCTTGTAAATATTGTAAATGGCATTCTACTGTTGATGTATGTATGTAAAGCATATTTAAATTTTCTTAAAAGGTTTGTATGTAAATGTTTTCACACCTAACCCATATCTGTTTTCCTCAAATGAAACTGTGTGATCCCTACCATCAAGCTTAATGAATTTGTTAAATATGCATGATATTGAATACATTTATGAGCAACTATTCTTCATAAGATCTTTAATATTAACTATCATTTGTATCTAAATTGTATAATGCATCTTGGAGATTTTCTCCCCGGGCCTCCACTGAAAATGGGTCAATTCGGCCCAGTGGACTTCCCCGGTAATCAAATTGCAAATAAATAAATAATCTTTTCTTTCTGATATTTTTAAATTTGATCTAAAAACATTCTTTTTTTTTCTATTTGCTCAGGTGGTATTTTTCTCAGTGATAAGACAAATATATATATATATATATATATATATATATATATATATATATATATATATATATATCCGGTTCGATCCTCGGCTGGGGTGCCTTCTGTGCGGAGTCTGCATGTCCTCCTTGTGGTTGCATGGTTTTCCTCCGGGTGCTCCGGTTTCCTCCCACATCTTAAAGACATGCTGTAGGTAGATTGGGCACTCTAAATTGGCCCTAAGTGTGTGTGTGTGTGTGTGTGTGTGTGTGTGTGTGTGTGTGTGTGTGTGTGTGTGTGTGTGTGTGTGTGTGTGTGTGTGTGTGTGTGTGTGTGTGTGCCTTCTGTGGAAGGATGGGCACCGGGCTGGCAACTCAACACTGTAAAACTCCACTGCCAATCATGAGCGGACAGGCGATCTGCTGTGGTGACCCCTAACCGGGAAAAGCCGAAAGAATATGTGTATATATATATATATATATATATAAATATATATATATATATATATATATATATATATATATATGTATACATATATATATATATATATATATGTATATATATGTATATATGTATATATATATATATATATATATATATATACATATATATATATATATATATATATATGTATACACACACACACACACACACTCCCCAGGATTCACGAATCCTCCATGTAAGACTAAAGTAGTCTTACACGGAAACGCCAGTCTAAGAGTAAGACGGCAGCGCGTCATGCATATTAATGAGGGTGCGCTGCCTCAACTCTAAGGCTAACACAGAGCATGCCCCTGCAAGTCTCTCAATTGGGAAATGTCAACCTACATGAGCGAGTCTGCTCAAATGTGTACAACCCAACACTACACTCCCCCACATTCTAAACCCCTGCAAAACTTTAATTTTTTTTTTTTTTATTCCCGATATAGCTGCCCGTATTTGCGGGTGTTTGCGCGGGTTTGCCCATTGCTTAGCTACAGTTAGCAGTTTAAACATCGAAGAGGATAATAAGAAACTTATATGCAAATTAAGCAAAATAGCAATAGCATAGTGGTAGAGGCTTCGCACAAAGAGGAGGCATTCCCGGTTCGAGTCCCACCATTCCCCTTTCTATTTTCTGTTGGAAATCTGTATATAAAAATAATCCTTGACATTTATCATTTAAATTTCAGTAAAAAGCATTGAAATGGCCTATGTAGTAGTGAATAAATTATAAATATATATATATATATATATATATATATATATATATATATATATATATATATACATATATACATAAAGTGAAATGGTTATGTATACTGATGGATGCATAAGTAACGTATCTTAAGCAATGTGAAGCACTGCTAAGCAAAGTTTACCAGTATTAAGCATATTTAAATATAATTGCTCATAGCTAAGCTCTGCTTTAACTAGCATAATAACTTTGTGTGGAGCTGTGCATAGCCCAAACGAGCGCAAACAGAAGATATTTGCACGTAGCTGCGCACCGCACTAACCAGCGCAACGGCGGGCAACAGTGAGCAACGTAGAGCAACGTCTGGCAATGTAGAGCAATGTCGGGCAATGTAGAGCAATGTAGAGCAACATCAGGCAACATAGAGCAACATAGAGCAACCTGAGCAAAGTTGGTAAAACACAGCCACACCTCCTAACTGGTCTGGCCAGTAGTAAAATAAAAAGCAATGACAGGCCTCGAACCTGGGATACTGTGCACCATAATCACAGTACTGAACCACTAAGCTATGACAGCTTTTCATAAGCATGCTTTAACACACATGCATATCAATGGAAGTTTACCCATTGCTAAGCAGGTGTGCCTTCAGCTGAGTTTTTTCAAAACTGGCCAATCACAAATAAGTGCAGGAAATTATGCATATTTAAGCCTCATAGGCGGGAATACTTGCCATAACTGGTTGTAGCTCCCATCTGCAGGCAGAAATGGCCGGTGTTGGAGAGGGCTCTCATTTTCGAGCGCAACGTTGGGGCATTGAGGAGTCAAAAGTAATGGTTTGGCTCCTTGTCCATAATCATGAGGATAGACTCCTGCGGGCCAGTACCAGGGCACCCAATACAAAGCGGAAGCCTGGGACCATCTAGTTCATAAACTCACCAGTGCCACAGGTGTCCCTCGGACTGGTGAGCAGGTCAGGCACCACCAAGCAGACCTGAAGAGATGCAAGGCAGATCAACTGGACCAATGGATCCAGGAGGCCCGTGAGATGGAAAATGCCCCACTACTGAGTAAGTAGTCATGGAATTAAGCATGTAAGAATTGCTATTCTAGTGTATTCTATGGATAGGTATGTCTCAATATCACTTCATTTACTTCACAGCTGCAGGTGTCCGTGCTGCGAATCAGCAAGCCTATGCAGATAGGCTGTTAAGGCTGCACCACCAGGTAGGTTAGTAATTATTCTTCTTGTACTGTTATGTAAAATAAATGAGAGAGCCTGAAAAAAGTGTTTCAACACAATAAAGAAAGGTATAATAATTCCCTAATAATTATTCTGCATGTACTGGTATATAAAATAAATGAGAGAGTCTCTAGAAAAGTGTTATAAGTCTTTAATAAAGGTATAATTCCTGGAGTGTGTCTGTGTCACTTTCTTTGATACATTATTGTACTCTTACATTATAGAAATAGTACTGCTGTATTAAGTGCTGTTAACACACAGTTGGGTAGGCCCATATAAAGTGGATGAAGGGAGTGCCAGTAGCTTTTAAGCATATTCACAGTCCTCAACTGTTGGTTCATGCCCAGCATGTATAGGTTAATCTGGCACATGAGTAGCTTGGTATCGTGTTCCCCAGAAATGTCATTGTGCTGGCAGACATGTAGGGAGCTGTTAACATATAACTAATAATTTCACCTAAACATATCTAGATAAGTATAGGAAAGTAGAACTGTCAGTGTACCATCTCAGCAGTAGTGTGTCTGAGCAATTCACAAAATATGTAGCAGTAACATCTGTATCCCGGACAGTTTGTATGTCAGATACAGCCCATGTATATAAAGATCTAGCAAAACCCATTTCATGAATTAAGGACAATTGGGTAGTGTAATAAGACATGTAGGGGACATATAACTGCAGTCAATAGGAATGTAGTGTAAACTAGAAGGATATATAAGTTGTTAATGGAGTTATCATTTTCCACTCTACTGTATGTGCATAAAAAATGCCATTCCACACCTCACCGGGTATGTCTAATCTCAAAACATTTGTTTGGACATATGTCCTATTGGTTTATAAATATCTGCATTTATTTTGATGCATGTTCCCTGTTCAAATACCACAATATTGATGGCCTGTTGCCATCAATTAAACCTGCATGCTGTTGTAATGTCCACTGTTGTTCCATATATGCATGTGTCATTCTTGCTGTTCAACTGTTGGAACGCTGGTGTGTTGGGTTAATGGGAATACTTCTGCATGCTGTTATAACTAATTGGGAATGCTGTTGACTGTTACTAACCCATATTTTCATTACATTCTCCTAAACATAGAATGTATGGGAAGGCCGGTCCCAGCGGACCCACCTGTCCCACCTCAGCTGGCGATGGCACCTGTCACCAGCATTTCCAGTGTCCAGCCTGGGACCTCCTCCTCCATTGGCCCTGTGCCACCTTCGGGTGGAAGTGCTTCAGGGGATGGGGCATGTCTGCCCCGTGCAAGCGTGAGCGGAGGAGGGCCACCTATCACCCTGCGAATGGCCCAGGCTGTGGTGGGTAGGGAGATCGAGCGTTCTGTCACTGATCCTCTACGCCAGCTTGAGGCCCGAGTGGCATGACTCACTGGTGAGCCTGCCCCTCCTACACAGCCCCCAACATACCCACCCTCTGGGCTGTGAAGGTTCATAGGTAGGTACTAGGCTATTGGCCCTAGGGCCTATATAAGCCTAGCCAAAAAATGTACCCTGGTTTTCGCCACCCAAGAAAATTATTTTCCTGTGCCCCTGTCGAGCAGAGCCACAGAAGTGATCCCTGGGGTGAATTTTCCTTTTCCCATCCAATCATCAAGATTTTTCTTGAAGAGTGCTAATGAGGAGCTCTGTTTTGACATAGATAGGTAGTCTGTTCTAGAGTATGGGAAGTCTCTGGGACAGGAATCTATCCCTCCTGCATGTTGTGTTTATTGTGATGACAAGGTTTAGGTCCTTAGAGAGTGTAGCTCGGAGGGATTGGGATTTCTTTAAGTGGAGCATGTCCAACAGCTCTGGGTTAGACATAGCTTTGTATGTTAGGCTGAGATCGCCCCTGAGTAGGCGATGCGATGGAGTACAGCTGTAGTTTTTTTAGACGATCTGCGTAGGGCATCTGTTTGAGGCCAGTAATCCTCTTTGTGAGGTATTTCTGTAGTCTTTCCAGTTGTTATAGATGTCTTGTGAGGTACATACCAAAAGGGGCGTTGTACTCTATAATGGGTCTAATGAGTGATGAGTAGAGGGGAACAATGACCTCTTTTTTTCTGGATGAGAATCCTTTTGTGATGAGATGAGCCACATAGAAGGATTTCCTGACCACTGTGGCAATGTGATTATCAAATGAGAGACTACTGTCCACCTGTGTACCAAGGTCTCTTATCACATTTTCGGCATTAAGTAGACTACCAGCTATGTGTTAGTTCATGGGTACAGAGTTTTTACCAAAGGGGATGACAATACACTTTTTGGCATTGAGCTTCAGGCCATGGCTTTGACACCAGGTATCTGTCTCAGTGAGGCCCTTTTGTAGTTTGTCCACATCATTAGGAGTTTTGATTATGGCTCCTAGTTTGCAGTCATCTGCAAACTTTGTTAGCCTGCACTTCAGCAAAGTAGATACCAAACAGGAGAGGACCCAGGACTGAACCCTGTGGTACTCCACTTGTCACTGGTCTGAAGTCAGATTTGGAATCCGCTGCTTTCACAGTGTGGGTTCTGTCCATGAGCCAGTTGGCAACCCATCTTGTGACATAGGGATTTGTACCTAGTTTAGTGAGCTTATCTATAATTTCAGAGTGGGGGATGGTGTCAAAAGCCTTGGCGAGATCTAGATAAGCTGTGTGAACCATTTTACCCTCATCTATGGCTTTGGTGACTGCTTCAAAGAAGTCAGTCAGGTTTAGGAGACATGATCTGCCTTTTACAAATCCGAACTGGGTAAGGTCCAGAGTTTGGAGATTACCAATGTCTTTGTTTATGAGTTCCACGATGATACGTTCCATGGCCTTGCAGACCAGGCTCGTCAGGCTAATGGGGCGGTAGTTCCCAGGGTCCGTAGTGGATCCCCCTTTGTGGAGTGGGATATCCGTCACGGTGCACCATTCAGTGGGTACAAAGCCTGAGGTGAGGCTATGATTGAACATGGTACTTAGGTAGGGTGCCAGTTCATTCTGTAGTTCATGTAGAACGCAGTCTGGGATATTGTCAGGTCCCATGGATGCTGTGTTCTTGGCTTTGGAGAGTGTATTTTTTACCTGTGCAGCCATGATTATAGGAACTTTGCATTCTTCCTGTATAGAGATGGGCCCCATAGGGGGTGAGAGGGGGTAAAGTTAGCACTGAACTTATCTGCTAGGATGTTGGCAATATCAGTTGGTTCTGTATATTTAGTGCCATTGTGCTGTAACTCAGAGAGGATCTGAGTGTTCCCATTGAGATTCTTGACATAGCTATAGAATGCTTTGTGGTTGTCTTTAGAGTCAGTGGCAATTTTATTTTCGTAACTAGCTTTGGAGGATTTTATGAGGGATCTCAGCGTCTTACTGAGGTTGACCAGGGAGTTCCTCCAGTCATGGGATTTTACTCTTTTTTGCAACAGTTTCTTTCTTCTGTTGTAGAGTTTGTTTATGGCAGAGGACCACCAGGTTGGCTTCCTTTTTTTGGAAAATAACATCTTGGTTCTGTTAGGGAAAGCATGATCCATGCACTCGTGTAAGTGCTTATAAAGTGCATTTGTGAAGGATTCAGCAGTCATTACTATATTGTCCGTCTGCATGGGTGTCATGAAGTTTGCCACTTAAGTGTGAAGTTGGCTTTGGAGAAGTTTTTTACGATGTTTTCCCTAATTGGGGGTGGGGGTGGGATGTGGAGTTCTAGGCTGATTAGCGTGTGGTCGGATCTGACCAACGAGGAATTGACCTCTGGTGTGGAACACTGGTTTCCCATGTTGGTAATGACCAGGTCTAGGATATTGCTGCCTCTGTTGGGGATGTGAATAAGTTGATGCAGTGGTGACTGCCCATGGGTGGGGATCTCAGTTCCACTGTTGCCATCTGTGGGCTCATGGGCTTGCGATTTCCAAACATCCTTCCTCGTCAATGGTGGTCACCCACCACGTGTCATATTCTGCCTCTGTATGCGTCTTGTTTGTCCTGTCTGTTTACCGCCCCAACCTACCTCCCCAAATATACCTACATCCCCTACCCCACATTCCACTCTCACCTGGAAAAAGAAAAAAAATGGGCAATCTGCTCCAAAAAAAAATGACGCTCCATACATAGCTGCCCATTTTGCACACGTCTGCTGGACATATAAAATGTAATTCAGTTGGCAGTACAACATACTTTGTTGTCCTCACCCCTCTCCCAGGGGTGGAAGGTTTCATATTTCCCTCCAAAATTATTGCATATGCACAGCCGTTGCTGTAAAAGAAATGGGCAGCTATGGTCCTTCCCTACACCCGTCCTGCACATCCCGAGCTGTTTTCCCTACTGCCTTTCCCTCTTTGTGCCCCTCTTTCACTACTATCTCCCCATTTTATTTTTTTTCAAAGAAATGAGCACGAGGGTTAGCATGAGTAAGCACTTTTAAGCAGTAGTTAGCGGGTTTGTACGAGTGTATGCTTGTGTGCGCTTAGCTAAGCATTGCTAAGCTTCGCGCAAAACCGCACAAACCCACTTACAACTGCTTAAAAGTGCCTTAGTCACCCTGCATGTGAGGGCCCTTGTTCTGCTCAGCAGCAAAATAAAACACCACTGTCAGTCTCGAACCCCGGACCTTGGATACACTAGACTGCATGAAGTACCACTAAGCCACAGTAGATATACAGCAGGTCGTTGCTGAAATAGATGAATGAGTTAATGTAAAGGAAAAATAGGAATGCCATAACACAAAACCTGTTCTGTGGAACTTTACCAGCAGTTGTTGTGGAATCGCATTACATGACTGTGATAAGAGAACTAGCCATTCTAGCAGTAAATTATGCTACAGCAGCACTTTACAACCCCCACACAGTATCATAGCGGGACAGACACTGGCATATCTGACTAGGGCAGAGGACATGCATCCCAACTGTGACTACATATCAGGGATGTCCCTGATTTTGAAACATATGTTAGCTGTGTCCCTCTGAATCCCCTGAAAAGTACTGACGTTAGACAGAAAGGTGGGGTAATACACCTAATGAATAATGACAATATGTAGGAGTTAGACACCACTTGTACTTCAGAAAAGGTGTAGTAATTCATATGCACTGGTTCTCCTGAAGTCTCCACTTACTGTCCCTAATATTTATAAGGTGTACCTCACTTTTACCTACCTTTACCTCACTCTGTTCAAATATGTACCTGAGTGTTTCAGAGGCCTGGCCGAGGCAGAAACACACAGGCATATCAGCTTTTCTGCTGTTACACACTGTGCAAATATCTTTGGAAGGAGTTCCACAAGCATACCCTTATGTAGGAGTACAACACCGAAATACCAAAGGATGCAGCTATGTACTGGTAGCAAATGACTGTAACAATGGCATTGTACCAATGCTAGAAAGAGCTGTACATTGCACAGACAGAGAATAACAGACTAACATCTGGCTGCCATCTGGATAGGTCCACAGTTGTGAGCTATGCAGACAGACTACTTGCCTTGCTAAACTAACAGGTACACAGCAACCATTAAAGTCAAGCAAGATAGCAATCACACAATAATACATAATGCTCTCTGTATGTCTGCATCCCCACCCAAATGTACAATATACCTGTGTGTTCAGGGTCTACCAAGGTTGTAGGCAGGCATACTCAGTACTGGAATTGTCCAGTTTTCTTGAGCATCCTGTGCTAATGTCAACAATAAAAAAGCAAAAACTGTGCAGAAATGAGTACATTAATATTCACAGTATAGCAGTTCACAAACAGTTCATGTGCCAAATGAATACATCTCAATAACTATTTTTGTATGGCAGTTAATTGTATAAGTAGAAAAGAAATTACATACTCCCATGCATCTTGTGTTAGCATTTGTAGGGGTGAGTACAATTCTACACTGACAACTGTGTACTGGAAGTGGCAACATTCAGGTCTGAGTACAACATTTAAATCACTAGCTATACCCCTAGCTTCAGATATAAGAACTATACCAACCTTCTGACTTACACAATGGTGTCCACAGCAAACAAGCATGGGCCCCACTATGGAAAGCTGAAAGGGTTACGCCTACCTGACATAGCAATTTATAGCATTGGGTTGCTATGACAGTGAGTACTGCAATTACCACACAGCAGGCTGCATGAAATTACCAAATGGTGGCCACCTATTGGTGCAGAGGCCATCACATGCACATGTGCAGATACCTATAAAAGCAGGCTGTACTTGCTGCCCACACATGCAATCATCCCATTGCAGATACTGAGAGAGAGAGAGAGAGAGAGAGAGACACACACACCCACCCACACCAGCCGAAAAAAAAAAGGCAAAGGCACACCGAACTGAAAACTACAAACACATACAAAGGAAAGGTATGTAACAGATATGTATTTACTGGTATGTAGTAGATGTATTTGAAGACTACTCTACATACTTTGAAACATTCATATGTGGCAGCAGTACGTATCTATGCACAGATGCCCTGCATAACTACTGCCATGGAAAAATCAGTGTGTAGCTGTGTGCAGTGGGACATAACTGTGACATATGTAGCTTAGCAGTAAATGTCAAACATCTGATCCATGTTATCTGTGTTCTGTACAGTAGTGTGGACAATGGCTGTTTGGGGGAGTAGCGCATACAGCTGTATAAATATGGATGTGACAGAGTAACACATGCATGATAGTCATATTAACGTGTAGCTTAGCATTGGCAACTGCTGTACCAGGCTAGTATGCTAATCTAGCATTTGCAGCTATATATACACCCTCTAATATTACTGTGTGCTCACATGTGACACCTGTTCATGTTGCAGCAAGGCCCAACAGGTCAGCTGTGAGGTCCAGGGACTTACAACAGTGAGGACCTTGTGTGTGTATGGCACACACATACGGATTGATATATCTGTGTCAGATATATTAGCATTTGTACATGTGCATAGAGCAAGGGACATACTTGAGCGGTTTGTGAAGGGAGGTCATATATATGTTGGTGAAGGTTGTTATGTGCATATTTGTATGTAGGTAGTAGTGTGTGGCAAACAAGACAGCATACAGTGCTGGTACATGTCATGTGGTGGTTAAACGCTGTGGGTGTGATTTGTTAGGTTTGCAGTGTTGCAGCCTGTGAGGCCTGCTAAAGCCACATGGGCTGAGAACACCTTCAATGCATTTCGCACAAGACTGTGCAATATCATTACATAACTGTATACCTCACATCCTTCACATAATTGATATTCTCACCATGAAAGGTGGACTGTATATGTGCCTATATGTATATCTATATGTACACCAATGGATGTTTATATGTATGTGCGTATATATATATATATATATATATATATATATATATATATATATAGAGAGAGAGAGAGAGTCATATTTACTGCGACTGATGCCTGGTAACAAAGCCATGGCCTCAAGCTCAATGTCGGAAATGCATTGGCATCCCTTTTGCTAAAAACTATGTACCCATGAACTACCACATAGGTGGTAGTTGACTTAACACTAAAAGTGTGATAAGAGACCATGGGGCACAGGTAGACAGTAGTCTCCCCCTTGATAATCACAGTACCACACTAGTCATGCAATCTGTCTACATGGCATACCTCATCACAAAAGTTGTGTCATACAGAGAAAAAGAGGTCAGTGTTCCCCTCTACTCATCACTCACAAAACCCATTATAGAGTACAATACCCCTTTTGGTATGTACCTCACAAGACATTTACAGCAACTGGAAAGGCTACAGTCATACCTCACAAAGAATATTACTGTCTGCAAACAGATGCCCTATGCAGACCGTCTCACAAAACCACAGCTAGACTGTGTTGCATACCGCCAACCCAGAGGTGACCTCTGCCTAACATACAAAGCTATGTCAAACCCTGAGCTGTTGGACATGCTCCACGTAAACAGATCACAATCCCTACAAGCTACACGCTCTAGGGACCTAAAACTTGTCACCTCAATAAACAGAACATGCTGGAGGGATGGATTCCTATCTCAGAGACATCCCATACTCTGGAACAAACTACCTATCAATATCAAACAAAGCTCCTCAGTAGCACTCGTCATGAATAGTCTTGATGATTGGATGGGAGATAGGAAATACACCCCGGGAATAACCTCTGTGGCTCTGCTTGACAGGGGCACATGAAATTAAATTACTTGGGTGTCAAAGGCCAGGGTACTGTCTGGCTAGGCTTCTATAGGCCCTAGGGCCAATAGCCTATTACCTACCTATGAACCAATACACACCCACATGTACTTGTTGCAATAATTGCTGTGTGAGGTTGACTGAGTGTGATGGTGAATGTGTTGGTGAATGTGTCATAGTTGTGTATATGTGGGATAGCTTAGTGGGAAACTGTTTCTGTCATGGTATTATGTGTCCTAGCTCTGATCCCAGCAAACAATGTGTATGCTATTGCTAGCCAGAAAAAGCAGTATGGCATACAGTCTGACGTAGTCCCTTGGTGTTAACTGGGGTGTGCCATTGGAGGATAAAGCAGTACATGTATGCTCATTGATTGGTACTGCTGGTGAATTCAAATCCTGTATGAACTGTAGTACTACCTGAAGCTGTAGACCTAAACAGCACAATATGGTGTATGTCCACATTGCTTGGAAACACTGTTTTGTGTGTTCCCTGTAGTCCTCACAGATTACATACCTCAGGCATAAGGGTTTGTAAGTACTGACACAGTACTGTATGGTACGCACGTAAAGCTCATCTGGGTTGCCATACCCCTGTGTCCTGTATGTATGTCTAATGTGTGCGTAGGTATGCCTGTAACATGCCCTCGGTCATATGTGTGTTACAGGATATAAGTGCATATCTAGCAACATGTATAGTCTAGTACAGCAGTATGCACCTATATTCATGAATGTGCACATATTTTAGGAAGGGGTTTTCCATCAACAACTAGTGTGGTATACTGGTAATACTGTAACTGGACTTTACAATCATTGCAATGGATTACATATTTCCTTATGCATTAGCTTGATATATACCTCCTGTGGCTAGGTGGTGCATTGTGTCGCATACAGTGTGCCATGTACTGTTGCATAGTCTTCTATAGTGTTTTCTCTTTGTTGCTGTGCAGAAAATGTTTTAATATATAGAGCGTGTCAGGCACTGTCAGGCAGTTGTGGGTTGAGCACTGATATGTGGTATTGAAAGTGTATATCCTCTGACAGACAATAGTTTGCTATTTATGGCAGTTTAGTGATATCAGTACTGTAGAATGTTAAGTGTGCCACATGACTTGCTCACACATATTGTTTCATTGTCTTCCAGGGTCATGGCCCACCATCGCAACCCTACCTATAGTCATACAGATGATGAAATCCTAACCACCAGTCTCATCCAAAACTACACCCTGCTATTCTCAAGAACCAGCCAGGACCAGCATGAGCAGACTGCACTGTGGCAAGATGTTGTCCATAGGATAAATGACATAGGCATGCATAACCGGACATATGAGCAGGTATGCTATCACTGCAGTCATTTACTTAGACATGTCCAGCAGCGTGCGTCTGATGTCCGTAGGCAACAGCTTGCCACAGGTGGTGGGGTTACCATCCATCCCCCCTCACCAGAGTGGAGGAGCCGTTCCTGAGCCTGGGGGCTCCTGACCAACAACAACAGCACACATGTATCATCATGGAGGCCAGAGCCCCCAAGCAAGTTCCCATGGAGCGTGCAGGTAACATGGCATATCTGTAGACTACTGTCACCTCTATTGTTAGATCATGCATATGTGAGATGTGTACTGTGTAGTTAGAAGATGTGGAGCCTGGTGTTGTGCAATACTGATAATTTGGAGCATGGTGTGTAGGCCTGTGACTGTCAACCATTGTGCTACTGTAAGATTGCAAACCCACAGTAGCAATGCCACAGTTGTTGCCACTGACAAACTGTTTCATATCCTTGTAGGTCCCTCTGGTGTGACAGTAAGGCAGCAGACCCATGCTGGTGAGTGTGTTCTACGTTTAATATTGCAAATAAAATGTGCATGTCAAAGGTGAGGTGTAGGCCATGTACACATGTAACACACCTATGCATAATGCATGCTGTGCATGTTTGCTGTGAGACTATGCACATCTCAGTAATGTGAGTGGCTGCTTCAAACACATGCAATACACAGAGCATCCAAAACAATTGTGGCTACACTATAGTGGACATTGGATAGGCAGTCGATACACATGCACACAACATCCACAACCTCGTCATATGCAGTACATGTTAATATGCTACACATGGCATATTCAGACACACGCTGTAAGGTCACACTCCAGTATCCCAATTGTCATCCACACAGCACACATAATATACCTCAGTCCTATCATGGGGCAGTGTGACACTCTTCAACACACAACACATTCATGTTAGGCAATGCTCCCTATTGGGCACCTTACAAACCCATGTAACAATTGGCTGTGAAATGGTGAATGTAGCCATGGTACTGCGGTTCAGATACAGCATGATAGGTGCCGGTCTGGCACACATTAGTAGCCTTGAGTGACCACATGATGCTGCATGATGATGGCTCATGGTACTACATGCCATCCATTTACAGTAACCACAGTACTACACATAGCATTCATTGCTATACACCTCAATGTTTGTGTGCAAACATATGCACCTATACACAATATGCATAGCAATCACCATTTGCACAACGTGACACATATATGTCTTGTAATGCTATTGAGTGTATAGGTCACATGACACACATTGGGTATGTGTGATGTTTAATGTTGCAGTTGTGTTGTAGCATGCCATGTCATGGCTGGCACTGGCATGTCCACAATATGTTTTACACTCACCATAACTACTGCACAATGGCTATGTTGAGCAATGGTATTCCATCAGGTATACACGCGCCACCCATCCTGTGTGTATACATAGCATGCATGAGCTAAACCTGTGTCCACAATTATCTGATAAAGACACAGACGCTCTAATCAGTAATGGATAACTATGTGACACACAGTTAACATCCAGCCATGGTATGTATACCTGTGAGTGATGGTGCACAGCACATTGAAGAGCTTGTAATACTTGCACAGCAATGTTGTGTCCATGTACACATTGCATTCCAGGGTGAGGCCAATCACTGAACAACAACACACATGCATCAAAGCCATGTATACTGTTATTAGCAAGGACTGTCTACACTCGCACTGCATGCTGTTGAGCAACACACGTCCTGCGTGCTGACACGTGTGATCTGACTGTTTGTCTTGTGATACTGTACCCCACCATCAACCGCTATTGAGTATGTTCTGGATTGCTGGTGGTGTGTGTGTGTGTGTGTGTGTGTGTGTGTGTGTGTATGTCTCTGCTTTAGTGAGGAGTGTATTTGTGTGCATGTGTGCATGTGTACTTACATAATGTACGGGTCGTAAAGTGTGATTCCTGTCTTCCTCTCACAGGTGCTGAGGTTGGGCTGGTTCACTGCAGCAGGGAACCTGATGTCACTGACACAAATAGTGATAATGAGGACATGTGTGTTGAGGCACAGGCATATTTGGCAAGGTCTGTCGTTGGGCCATGAATCGACAGTACACAGCTGTCCACCCCATCCATGCACACAGTCATACTGCCAATACATCCATCATCACCAATGCCCTTAGCTGAGGGACAGTGTACAGTCGGCAATGGCCAGAACAGTGTGGTACCTATGGCACATGCATCCGGACACAGCAGCCATACCCAGAGGTCTGGAACAGTACCACATAGGCAGATGTCCAGGGGTTCTCGTCAGAGCACTGCTGATCATCATGCCCCTGGCAGACGTGCCACAGCTCTTACAACCTCATGCATGTTCCAGGCTGTCATGGAGGCACAGGCATGTATGGAACAGTACACCAGACAGGGACTAAGGGCACAGAGGGCGCATAACACCGCTTTAAATGACAGTGTCCATGACCTAACAGGTGCCATCTGTAATTACACTGAGGTCACTGATAGACGTTGGGGTGAGACATTAGATGTCCTTTGCAATGTCATGTCCATGTGTCAGGACAGTGCGGGATGGTTGAGACATCGACATGGACGTATGCCAGCAACATCAGCAGCTGGCAGTCACCGCGGACATCCCTCAAGTCACAGCCGCTCCCGTAGTGCCAGTACCAGCCCCAACAATGCTGGGGGTGGGCTGTCCATAGACCGTCCTAGAAGACTACGTGCACATGGCTCTGGACAGTCCCAGCAGGGACCTGGGTCCAGTGTACATATGTCGACCTCTGAGAATAGTACTCAGTCTGGCTTAGTACCTGATACTGTCAGTAGCACCCCTGCCAGGCACAGGTACCATATCCGTGGCCAGAGATGGTGATCTGTAAAGCCTGGCAGGTACAGGCTGTGGCTGTCCCACAAATCCCTGTATATGGCAGCCACATGGTGGAACTGTGTGCATACAGACACACACACACATAAACCAGACACCTAGGGCTAACACATACCTGCACACATTACATCAACATTGGCCCATACCAGTACTCTTTGCCCTCTCTCACACACACACACACACACACACACACACACACACACACACACACACACACACACACACACACACATACATGTTGATTGTATGGCTCAATGTAGGCCTCTGGCAAACCAACAACACACCCTGTACATATGATGAAACCTGTGCCACCTCCTGTCATCTGTAACATTGATGTAGGAACAGGCTAACATGGTGCTGATGCACAGGGTGACTTTATAGCAGTATAGCAATGTTAGCATGTTGTCAGCAGTAAAGTGTAATGATATCCTTGAAGGTGTAGCTGAGCAGGCATGATGCATTAAAGCTATGATTGTCAATGTAGTATTGTTTACACCAGTGTTAATCCCAATAGTGTATTGTCCACCCACATGCCACTTGGCTGATGTGTGTAGTATTGGCAGCATGTGTTAGAGAGTGGACTGTATGTTTGGGATGTGTGCAGCACAGGTTTGCAGGTGTACATTTGTGAACATGGTGGAGGTGCACTGTCTGCATGTACGTGCATAGTGGACACATGGGCAGGGTGACATGCCTTGTATTACACAGTGTTAACATTCCATAGTTTCTATTGGTGGCCAGTATGCATTGTATTACCCACATTTTGGAACTTGGGTACACATGTGTGTATGACATGGTTTGACACTGTGTTGTGGGTGATACTGTTACTATCTGTCATTGGTTTGCATTCTGGTAGTATACATAACCTCAACAGCCTGACCATAAACAATTGTTGGATGATGTCTTGACAGCTGACACACAGATGTAGGACACACAGTAACATTTGTACCCTTCAGGAACTGTACTATGCCAGTAACCAGTGGTGTTCACCTGCACCCATTCCTGGGACCACTCCTGATTGCTATATAGCTCACTTAGGTACAAGCAAACACAGTAGGGATATGTCCGTCCACATCTGGAAATGCATACTGTGGCCTATAATGCATTCTCCAGATGACACACACATCCTCCACAAGGGTATCATACAGACAGATACCTGTTGTCAAACCCATGCTGTAAGGCTATAAGCCAACTAAAGCATGGTCATCCACCTTTACAAAACATAGTATCCCCACAGTACCACATAGGTAGTAGCCCCCAACATGTTGACAGGTACTGATGTGTACATACAGCCAAGTGTTACATCATCTCTCCTTTGGTAATCACATTTCCAAAGGAATTTTGAAATCCCTCGGTGAATCACATAAGAAATAAGGGGTCGGCATGCATATCCACAAAGGTTGTTGTACACGTATAATGAATAGCCATCATTGACAGACGTTGCTGCATTTTAACTTGTCTTAAATATACCTCAGGCATAAACTCTCACTCACAATATTCAATAGAAACTGTAATGAGTGTGTGTGACACAGATGACCTGGGCCAGGGATCACTGCAGTGGCTGGGATTGTCACAAGCATACAGATGTGGAATGCGGCAGCACACTCTGGCAAAGATAACAGATGTGTTCATGGAAAAAGCAGGATTCCCACCTATGAAAAAATTGAGGTCACATGTACGTATATGTATTTGCCACACAGCTACCTGATGTGCAGTGCACATACTGTTGTCATTGTGATATGTCATACAGTAGTAAAAGCAAAACCCACAACACAGTGACCAACTGTGTCACACACATAGAGCACACACACACTCACCAAGTGCAGGATTCAAACCCATACCTAAATACTTAGGTATACTAGAGCAGTACGCATTTACACAACGCGCTATTACACATTACTGGGAGTTCTCCTTTCCACAGGTATATTTGTAGGATGGTGACATCATCAGACTTGACAAAGATAAGTATACCACTTTTAAGGTGTTGTAGTTGTCTCCAAAAAGGTTACTCCTCTACAAGGAGATGCACACACACACACACACACACACACACACACACACACACACACACACACACACACACACACACACACACACACACACACACGCACACACTCTCATACAGTTGTCAAGTGCAGGATTCAAACCCCTACCTAACTACTTAATGATACTGGAGCAGTACACATTTACATGACGCTATACACATTACTGGGAGTTCTCCTTTCCACAGGTATATTTGTAGGATGGTGACATCATCAGACTAGACAAAGTGGGTTACATTAGGTGGGCTACATAGAAGGAATTTGTAGACACTTTGGCAATGTGATCATCAAAGGAGAGTTTACTATCTACCTGGGTCCCCAGGGCCATAATTACCTTCTCTGTACATACTGGATTACCACCTATGTGGTAATTTGTGTGCACTTTGTTTTATCCAAAGGGGGTGACTATGCATTCTTTGGCATTCTGCTTGAGGACATTGTTTTGACACCAGGTTTCTGTCTCTGTAAGATCCTTCTGTAGGATGTTTGTGTCAGCCATGGAGTCAATTATGGACCACAGTTAGCAGTCATCTGCAAACTTGTTCAGCCATACTCCTCCCGTGCTTGCCTGTACCTCTGAGCAGTATCTACTGAACAGGTGGGGTCCCAGGACCAATACCTGTGGGATGCCATTTGTGACTGGTTTAGAGTCTGACATGGCACCCACAACTCTGAACATGTGTGTTTGATCTGTGAGCCAGTTGGCCACCCATCCTATGACATAGCTGTTAAAGTTCAAGCTGGTAAGCTTGTCCATGATGCCAGAGTGGGGAATGGTGTCAAAAAGCCTTAGTGAGGTCCAGGTGGGCTGTGTGGACTACTTTCACCTCCATTTATGTCCTTGGTAACTGTTTCAAATAAGTCAACTAGGTTTAGGAGCCAGGATCTACCTTTAACAAAGCCAAGTTGGGTAGAGTCCAGTGTCCGGAGGTCCCCAATGTCTCTGTTTATGGGTTCCATGATAATTTGCTCCATAGCTTTGCAGACAAGGCTGAGTAGGCCTATAGGGCAATGGTTTCCTGGTTCTGCTGTGGCACCCCCTTTGTGGAGCTGGATGATGTTGCTGTATGCCATTCTTTGGGTACATAGCCTGTGGTAAGCTTGAGTCTGGACAGTGAATGTAGGTGAGGGTGTAGTTCCTTTTGGGGCTGGTGTAAGTCGCAGCCTGGGACACCATCCAGTCCCATTGATGCTGTGTTCTTAGCTTTGGAGAGGGCTGTTTTTACCTGCATGAAGTCTGGTGCTCTGCATTCTTCTGGGATGGACACAGGCCCTTTTGGGGGTGATGGGGGGAGTTTGCACTGAACTTGTCCCCCAGGATGTGGGCAATGTAAGTTGGTTCAGTGTATCTTTTTTCCATTTTGCAGTAGCTGACAGTATTTTTGAGAGTTGCCACCTAAATGTTTGGTAGAGCTAACGAAGGCTTTGTGGCTGTTATTCTTACATTCCTTGGCAATTTGTCTTTAGAAACTGGCCTTGGATTATTTTATGAGCGATCGTTTCTTCCTAATCATGATCAGTGATGCCTTTCCTTATGTGAAGTTTGCTCTATCATGTGTTCGTTCCCTCCTTCTGTTGTATAGCTTATTTATGTGCGACAACCACCAGACTGGTTTCCTATTTTTGGAGGAGTGCATCTTGGTTTTATTTGGCATGTCTTGATCCATGCATTCCTGTAGATGCTCATAGAATGCACTTGTAAATGATTCTGCAGATTGTATAGCATTATCCTATAGCAAGGGTGCTTTTGAACTTTCCACTTTGGTCTTGAGAAGTGTGCTGATTGGTTTAGAAACTTTCTTCACAGTGGTTTCCTTGACTGTGAAGGGGGGGGTGTGATGTGGATGTCCAGTATGATTACTTTATGATCTGATATTACCAGCGAGGGGTTTATCTCTGTTGTGGAACACTGGTACCCCATGTTGGTGATGATCAGGTCCAATATGTTGTCACCTCTAGTGGGTGTGGTGACCAGCTGTTCCAGAGCGTTTGAGTTTTTAAACTCTAGGAAGCACTGGGCAAAGGGCGTTGTACACGAGTAATTCTCCCAGTGTTTTGGTAGTTGTAATCTCCTCATATAATGGTGTTTGGTAGGACCTTTATATTTTCCACTGTTCTCAGGAATACTGAGTGAGGTTCCTGAGACAAGGTAGGTGATCTGTAGCAGGCTACAATCTGATAAGCAGCTTTGCCCAATGTTAGTTGCATTTGCATGGTCTCCAAGGCCTCATGCTCTGCCACTAACCCGAAGGTGTGGGTATCCATAAGGTAAATGGATACACCACTTCCGTTTGTATTTCACTCTGGGTTTTGGGGCCGAAGATCAGAGGGATTGTGAGTGTTTTACGTGTAGCATGTCCAACAGCTCTGTGTTTGACATAGCTTTGTATGTTAGGCAGAGATCACCTCTGAGTAGGCGATATGCGAGAGAGTACAGCTGGAGCATTTTGAGACGGTCTGTGTATGGCATGTATTTCAGGCCACTAATGCTATTTGTGAGGTATTTCTACAGGCTTTCCAGTTGTTGTAGATGTCTTGTGAGGTACATAGCAAAAGGGGCGTTGTACTCTATTATGGATCTAGTGAGTGATGAGTATAGGGGCACAATGTCCTCTTCTATTCTGCATGAGACACCTTTTGTGATGAGGTGTGCCACATAGAAGAATTTCCTGACTACTGCGGGGATGTAATTATCACAGGTGTGTCCACTGTCCACCTGTGACCCAAGGTCTCTTATTACACTTTCAGTGTTAAGCATACTACCGCCTATGTAGTTCATGGCTACAGAGTTTTTACCAAAGGGGATGACAATGCACTTTTTGGCATTGAGCTTGAGGCCATGGCTTTCACACCAGGCATCTATATCAGTGAGGCCCTTTTGTAGGATGTCCACATCTTCAGTAGTTTCGATTATGGCTCCTAGTTTGCAGTCATCTGGAAACTTCATTAGCCACAGACCTTCCATGTTAAAGTTTACTTCAGGGAAGTAGATACCAGACAGGACAGGACCCAGGACTGAACCCTGTGGTACTGCACTTGTCTCTGGTCCAATGTCGTACTTGGAGTCTGCTACTTTCACAGTGTGTGTTCTGTCAGTTAGCCAGTTGGCAACCCATCTTGTGAAATAGCAATTTATACCTAGTTTAGTGGGTTTATCTATAATTCCAGAGTGGGGGATGGTGTTGAAAGCCATGGCAAGATCTACATAGGCTGTGTGAACCACCTTACCCTTGTCTATGGTTCTAGTGACTGCTTCAATGATGTCTATCAGGTTTAGGAGACATGATCTGCCTTTTACAAACCCAACATGGTTGTGGTCCAGCGTTCGGAGATTACCAATGTTTTTTTTTATAAGTTATATGATGATACATTCCATGGCCTTGCAGAGCAGGCTCATCAGGCTAATGGGGCGCTAGTTCCTGGGGTCCATGGTGGCTCCCCCCTTGTGTAGTGGGATAACCATCGCTGTGCATCATTCAGCAGGCACAAAGCCTGAGGTGAGGCTATGACTGAACATGGTACGTAGGTGTGGTGCCTGTTCGTTCTGTAGTCTGTATAGAACACAGCCTGGGATGTTATCTGGTCCCATGGATGCTGTGTTCCTGGCTTTGGAGAGTGTTTTTTACCTGAGCAGCCATGATGACAGCAACTTTGCAGTCTTCCGTTATAGAGATGTGCTCTTTCATGGGTGAGAGGGGGGTAAAGTTAGCACTGATCCTATCTGCCAGGATGTTGGCAATATCAGTTGTGTCTGTATATTTAGTGCCATTGTGCTGTAACTCAGAGCAGATCTGAGTGTTGCCATTGAGATTCTTGACATAGCTATAGAATGCTTTGTGGTTGTCTTTAGAATCAGTGTCGACTTTGTTTTCATAACCAGCTTTGGAGGATTTTATCATGGATCACAGCTTCTTACTGATGTGGACCATGGAGCTCCTCCCCTCATGGGATTTTACCCTCTTTTGCAACAGTATTTTCCTTCTGTTGTGCAGTTTGTTTATGGCAGGGGAACACCAGATTGGCTTCCTTTTCTTGGAGGATAGCGTCTTGGTTCTGTTTGGGATAGCACAATGCATGTAGTCATGTAAGTGCTTATAAAGTGCAATTGTGAAGGATTCAGTAGTTGTAACTGTATTGTCCATCTGCATGGGTGTCCTGCAGTTCAGCACTTCTGTCTTAAGAAGCATGAAGTTGGCTTTGGAGACATTTTTAACATGGTTTCCTTAATGGGGGTGTGGGTCCAGGATGTGGATATGTAGGGGAATTAGCTTATGGTCTGATGGGACCAATAAGGCGCTGACGTCAGGTGTGGAACACCGGTCATACAGGACAAACCAAACCCCATAACCAACACAAATAACCACAAAGTGAGCTAAATGCTACTCATTGCCAGAAGTCTCAGCCTCAAGATGCACACACTCGAGGCAATATCAGTTGTGTCTGTATATTTAGTGCCATTGTGCTGTAACTCAGAGCAGATCTGAGTGTTGCCATTGAGATTCTTGACATAGCTATAGAATGCTTTGTGGTTGTCTTTAGAATCAGTGTCGACTTTGTTTTCATAACCAGCTTTGGAGGATTTTATCATGGATCACAGCTTCTTACTGATGTGGACCATGGAGCTCCTCCCCTCATAGGATTTTACCCTCTTTTGCAACAGTATTTTCCTTCTGTTGTGCTGTTTGTTTATGGCAGGGGAACACCAGATTGGCTTCCTTTTCTTGGAGGATAGCGTCTTGGTTCTGTTTGGGATAGCACAATGCATGTAGTCATGTAAGTGCTTATAAAGTGCAATTGTGAAGGATTCAGTAGTTGTAACTGTATTGTCCATCTGCATGGGTGTCCTGCAGTTCAGCACTTCTGTCTTAAGAAGCATGAAGTTGGCTTTGGAGACATTTTTAACATGGTTTCCTTAATGGGGGTGTGGGTCCAGGATGTGGATATGTAGGGGAATTGGCTTATGGTCTGATGGGACCAATAAGGCGCTGACGTCAGGTGTGGAACACCGGTCATACAGGACAAACCAAACCCCATAACCAACACAAATAACCACAAAGTGAGCTAAATGCTACTCATTGCCAGAAGTCTCAGCCTCAAGATGCACACACTCGAGGCACTTCTCATTATGGAGAATATTGATATCTGTGCAGTATCAGTAACCTAGTTCAAGGCTCCAGACAGCACACCAGCACTACCAGGATACTACTCATTCCATACCTTCCAGCATCAGAACCTGAATCATAGCACATAGGGTGAGGATGTATCCATATTCATCAAGGATACCTACACCTCTCTCTGCCCATAGAATGTTGCACAGCAACGTTCTTCACACTCCAGAGGGGTGAGGCCACAAAAACCCCTTGGCATTCATGCTCTATGAGCCTGACAAGTGTGTTCTACAAGGCAATGGAGCCAATCATAATGGAAGTCAACAATACAGAGATTGGGAACCTTCACACAGTTGAGCACACCCTGTTTGGCTTCATCAAATGCAGACCACGCCTCCTGAACTGGGAGGATTTCTTTAACAGTTACCCAGGCTACAGATGATTGAAATGATCTCCACACAGCCTACCTATACCTCGCTAACGCCTTTAACACCATTCCCCAGTCAGGTATCCATGAAATCCATACATCACAAGATGGATTGCAAACTGGCTCACAGATAGATCCCACACATTACGAGTTGCTGTCTACATGTCAGACTCTACACCGGTAACGACTGGTGTCCCCCAGGATTCAGTCCTGGGGTCCCTCCTGTTTGGTATAGACTTCTCAAATGTACATGCCAACACAGGAGAGTTGTGGTTGACTAAGTTTGCTGGGAACTGTAAAGTGTTTGCCATAATAGATTCCCCGGAAGACAGACATATTCTCCAAAAGGGACTCTATGAGACAGATGTGTGATGTCAGAATCATGGCCTCAAGCTCACTGTGGAGGAATGCATAGTGATCCTCTTTGTTGAAAACACAATACCCACAAACTACCACATGGGTGTTACCCCCTTAAAAATGACAAGGTGATAAGGGATCTGGGGACACATGTACATAGTCATCTTTCCTTTGACAGCCATGCTGCCAAAGTGATTGGGTGATCCTATGTGGCCCACCTAATCAGCAAAGGGTTTGCATCAGGATCCAAAGTGGTAGTGTTGGCACTCTACTCTTACATCATCAGACCCATCATTGAGTACAGTGCACCATTTTGGATGTACTCGACTTAGCATATCCAGTAGCTGTAGAGACCATATAGGTACCTCGCCAAGAGGATTACTGGCCTCAAACAGTTGTGGTATGCAACACAACTGGTAAAACGAAATCTGTTCTTCGTTGCATACCGCCTACTCAGAGGCACACTCTGCCTAACATACAGAGCCATGTCCAACACATAACTGTTGAACATGCTCCATCTACACATAACAACATTGAGTCGCCCTACACATTCCAGGGATATGAACCTCATCAGAACGATGAATACAACATGCTGGTGGGATAGATTACCATCCCAGACACTTGCCTTATTGTGGAACAGAGTCCCAATGTACATCAGACAGAATCCCTCGCTGACACTCTTCAACTGGAACCTTGATGAGTGGATGGGAAACAGACAATTCATGCCAGGCATCACATCAGCAGCCCCACTAGAAAGGGGCTTAGGGTACTAACTATTAGAACTAGGACTTGGGAGACTACCCAATGGTGTGGTGAAAGCTGCCCAACTTGCATAGGCTGATATATGCCTTCATGGAGATAGTCTACTACATACTTATGAACCTATGTGACAGGTACATGTCTACAGATAGTAGATGTGTACTTCATTGTACAGTCATGTTTTACAGCAGGCACATGGACCACATACACTGTAATGCTTACAGATACTGGTGGCTGTTATGTACAGTGCGAGAGATGTGCACCTCATGTTTTTCATGCCATTGGGATGTGTGCTGGGTGGGACGGTCCTGGATGGCTCCCTGTCATGGTCACCCTCTTACACACATCTCTGCCCATCCATCTTTGGCTGATTATACTGTGTTCCCCCTACATATATATAGAGGTACATAGGTAGGTAATAGACTATCTGCCTGAAGGCATATATTAGTATGGCCAGAGTGTGCAGCTATCACCACCCATGGGGTTAGTTCCCTAGGCCTCTGTGTAGTAAAGCTGATGAAGTGATCCATGGTGTGACAGTTCAGTTTCACATACACTCATCAAGGCTCCTCTGGAAGAGTGTCAGTGAGGGTCTCGGCTTAATGTTGGTTGGGAGCCTGTTCCAAAGCAAGGGGAGTCTGTGAGTTAGTAATGCGTCCCTCCAACATGTTCTATTTAATGTTGTGATGATGATATCCCTAGAGCATGTGGTACAGTGAGCTTGGGTTTACTTCCGATAGCGCATGTGCATCAGTTCTGCATTGGACATGGACCTGTCTGTTGGGCAGAGATCTCCTGAGTAGACAGTATGCAACAGAGTACAGATTGAGTTATATTCAATCTTGTTGCATGGGGCAACTGTTTGAGGCCAGTAATCCTCTTGTTGAGGTACTTCACTGGTCTTTCCAGCTGCTGAGGGTGCACAGTCAGATTCATTGCAAGTGTGTTGTGGTACTCTATGACGGGTCTGATGACTGATGAGTAGAGGGGACCTCCTTTGACCTACATGCAAAGACTTTGGCAGTTTGTGGGAACACATAGCATGATTTTCTAACCACTTTGTGAATATGTTTCTGGAAGTGGAGATGACTATCCACATGTGTCCATAGATCCCTTGTTATCACCTACATATTTAGGGTGTTGGCACCTATGTGGTATTTGTATGACTGTAGCTCGAGGCCATGATTTTTACACCACATATGTCTGACTGAGACCCTTTTTAAGAATGTTTCTGTTGTCCCAAACATCGATTATGACAACTTTTTTGCAGTCATCCACAAACTTTGCTAAACATAGCCCTCGTGTGTTTGACTGTATTTCTGAAAAGTATACACCAGACAGGAGGGGTCCCAGGACTGAGCCATGGGGGACAGCAGTTGTTACCAGCTTGAACAGGAGACCACAAATCTTACCTTGTGGGATCTATCTGTGCCCCCCGTTGGCAATCCATCAGATGACATACATATTTATGCACTGGTTGTTGATTTTGTGGATACGACATGTGCCTGGGATGTTGGAAGAGGGCTTTCCAAGGTCTATGTGGGATGTGTGTAGCTCATTTCATTGATGCATGTCCTGGGTGACTGCCTTGAAAACAGTCTAGCAGGTTTGGGAACCATGATCTTCCCCTGACCAAACTGGAATTGGTAGGGTTGGGTGTTTGTATGCTCACAATAGCTCTGTTTATGAGTTCCATAATGATGGACTCCACTGCCTTGCAGATCAGGCTTATTAGGCTTATAAGACTATAGTTCCCATGGTCTGTTGTGCACCAACACTTTTGGAGAGTGCCAAATGTTGCTGTAATGCATTCAACAGTTTCATATCCTGTACAGAGGGTGAGTCTCAACTGACTGTTCAGGTGCAGGGTCTGTTTGTTTTGGAGTTCACATATGACACAGCTAGGGAAGCCATGTAATCCCATAGACACCATGTTTTTACGTTTGGAAAGTGCTGTTTAACCATCGTATATGTGATTTTTGGGTTTTCACAATCTCCAGGTATGATAATGAGCCCTTTTGTCAGTAAGAGGGGGGTAAATATGTATGAACCTGTCTGACAAGATGTTGGCAGTGTCAGTCATGTACATGTATTCATTTACAGTTTGCACTGACTCAGAACATATATGTGTTTACATTGATATATATGACATTGCGAAAGAAAGCTTTGTGGTTCTCTATGGACTCTTTGACAATATTTTTGCCAGAACATGGATTGGATAATGTTAGGAGTGCTCATTGTTTATTGATGATACTGATCGGAGATTTATTGATCTTCTTTGAAATTTCACTTTCTCTGAACAAGTTCAGTACTTGTAGTACATATTTTGATTATGACAGGAGTCCAATATATTATAAGGGTCTGTTTTCATATAACTGTGTGCGCAAGGCAGGATTGGTGAATAGTGACAAGTTTCTGGGGTAAGAACTGCAACTGCCAGATATATGTGGCCCACTGCTGTACTCAGACATGGCCTAAGTGTGTGAGCATGCCCAGTATGACCTTTCAGTATGTTGCTGACTGAAATTTGCTAAATTTGTTGGTGTGTGAGCATGCCCAGTATGGACATATATACTATATGTGTGTGAAAAATCAAGTTGGTTTTTACTTCAGGGTTCACCTTTGTGTTGTACGTCGACAGGAAGCACGCTGTGCCTGCAGGGCTTCCATGAGTCGCTTTGCATAGACTTATCAACATTTCTACATACAGGGGGGACGGCTATTATTTGTACATTTCTACCCAGGGGACACACCTGATTGTTACTGTGGGTGTACATAGGATGAGGGGTTCACCTGACACTTATACACATTTGCTAGGCCTGCACTGCTATGTCAGGTACTCCATTTCAGTCTGTACTGTTGCCTATCATACTGGCTTGAGGCATACTACTGTACTACAGAACTTAGCTTCCAATTTCACGTAGTTTGTGACTTCATAACCTACCCAACCCACATCAGACTGCCTGGCCTGCTGTTATCTGTCTGCATAGGCCTGGGTGGAAGTTCAGAGGGCATGATACAGCATTTGTTTGTGTTTGCGTTAGTCTACAATTGCCCTGCTGTGTCTGTGCCAGTGAAATGCTGTCATGGCTTAGTGGTTCAGTACTGTGACTATAGTGCACAGTATCCTGAGTTCGAGCCCTATCACTGCTTTTTATTTTCCTGCTGGGCAGACCTGACTGGTTAAGGAACAGTAAACAGGTGTGAGCATGTTTACCCGACTTTGCCTGACTTTGCCCAACAGCTCCGCGCAATTGTGCTTAAATATGCTAAATAGTGGTAAAATGTGCTTAACAGTACTTTATATTGCTTAAAATAGGGCAATCATGCCTCAGGTGGTGATGCAGGGCTGCCTATGTCAGATGCACATAGTACACTGCCTATACATGTTTGAAAACAGGTAGTGTCAAGTTAGGCATCCCTTTTATTGTATGTGCGAGTCAGAGAGAGGTGTCATTTCCAGGGTTCCTACTGAGTCAGTGTATGTGCTATGCGTTGCCTCTTTGCCAAGGCCAGGGCATACTGGGCACGCCTCCTTCTGCCTACTGGGGCAGGCTCAGGTTGTTCCTCCTCCAAGTCATGCTGTGCCTGTACAGGCCTTGGCAATGGTGGGGGGCTGTTTGGCCCTGCCCCATGCTGTTCCTGCTGCAGCTGTTTTCACAGGATCATATTGTGTAGCATGGCACATAACATGACAATTTGGGTACATGTAGTTGGTGAGTACTGCAAGGCTCCACCAGATGTGTCCAGGCACCGGAACCGTGACTTGAGCATCCCAAATACACGCTCAATAATGTTTCTTGTTTGTGCGTGTGCCTCATTATGGAGTTCTTGTTCGGGTGTGTGTACATTTCTGATGGGTGTCATCAGCCACGGCTCCAGTGCGTATCCAGCATCCCCCACTAGGTGACCGTCAGGGATATCCCCATTGGCAAATCTCTGGTACAGCTGCATCAGATGCCAGATGTGGGAATCGTGATAGCTTCCATGGCAGCCAGCACACACATTCATTATTATGCCCTGGGCATTGCACACGACCAGGCAGTTGATGGAGGGGAAGCCCTTGCAGTTAATGTAGGCACTATCCCGCTCACCGGGTGGTGCTTTGATGTGTATGTGCATGCAGTCTATTGCACCCACCACCTCCGGGTATTCTGCTTTTTGGTGGAAAAGATGCATATTGCTGGCCAATGCCTCACTGGAATTGGGGAAATATTACATGCTCACCGACATGTACTGACATGGCATCCAGGAACTGGTGCAGTACTCTGGATGCTGAATCCTGTGAAACCCCCATCATATCACCAGATGGTCTCTGGAAGGTACCTGTAGCTAGTATTCGTAGGCCAACACATACCTTGGTATCCACTGGGATGGGTTCCCCTCTGTTGGTTCTGTGTGTGAGGCGTGGCCGGCACAGCTCAACAATTTGCTGCAGGAGGTCTCTGTCCACTCTATAGCACTCCACTATCTCCAGCTCATGTAGCCCCTGGTAGGTTACCCTGGGTCTGTACACTCTTCTCCGTCTCCTCACTGTGGGTTGCTCAGCAGCATTCACAACATCACCACCCTCAGCACCTTGCACGTGTTGGTTTATGATAGCAATAGCAGCCCCTAACATTTTGTCAGCCTTAAGCTTTTTAAGTTTTCACTGTTTGTATACTGCAGTTTTGCAGAGTTCTTGTGAAAAAAACAGGTTAGACTGCTGTTTGCAGAGTTTAAAGTGCTGGGCTGGGCTAGTCGACTGCCTGTGTAATTGGCTGATTCTGATATATTTCACCTGGCAGCTCTGCTAGTTCTCCTTGGTTAACTTCCTACTACTTCTTTTCCTTCCTTTTTCCCTTTCT
>NC_056747.1:1157055075-1157177575 GCF_019279795.1 Protopterus annectens | reverse complement strand
AGCCCCTTCCCCCATCTCAGACTGTCACAGCTGCAATTAACAGCCAGGTCTGCTGTGGGCCTGTATTACTGGATCATGTAGAACTGTGACAGCATTATCTGTTAATAGTGCTTTTATTTGAATAACTATGTAAGTCCATCTTTTTACAGTGGTGTCTTGGAGACTGTAATATAACAAATAATGTGGATAGCTTTTTTTCCCGATCATGATGACGTGTAGGAAAATTGTTATTAAAAACAAAATATTTTGGCATAGTGGTTCAGATAAGCACATTGGCACCAATCTTTAGCCGTGAAGCTAAAAAAGCCAAACTCTACTAGATGTGTACAGTTTTATTTTATTTCATAATATATTTGGAAGCTAGATTGTGTTCTGAAACATTTGGCATATAATTAGATGTCTTTATTTTCTCCAAAGGTGAAGATATTAAGTAAATATGTAAACAACAAGAAGGTCATCCATGAGCAAATGCACAGAGAACCCACTGTGTGTGTGTGTGTGTTTTTGTGTTTTTGTGTTTATGTGTGCGTGTGTATGTGTGTATATATATATATATATATATATATATATATATATATATATATACTCCAACACACGATAGGTGCACGGAATACAAATAGACACGTAACCCACAATCTTATCCAGCACTCGAAAAAGATAAATCCAAGCCAAGCCAAGGTGTAAAGAAGTTTATTAGGCAAACCGCCCAACTAAAAACACAGACCGGTGGCCGGTTTCGCTCACAGCGTCCTCAGTGTGTATCATTATACAGCAAGGACTCGAATACCTACGTCATGGCCAAATTTAAAGATACACTTACTTTTGAATTGTCAATAGATTTTACATATCGTTAAAGTAAAAACCAACTGACAACACACCATATACTATTTAAATACAATTGCAAAATACATTTCTTAGTATGATCTTACTATTCATATTGTATATAACAGTTGCAAAAACATTCCAAACTTTCTATTATGTTTAAAAATTAAATAACCAAAAACACCAAACGAACAACCCCCCACTAATATGACTAAGAAACAGAAAAATTAATTACATGTGTATAAATTGAATTAAACAAAAATGCAAAGTACTTTCTTCCCAAAAAACACCACCTAATCTCTTAACCTCTTGTATTATCCAGTCCCCCTCAGGAACAATTTATTGCAAAAAGATCAAAAAACATGTCCTCACTTATAATTAAATATGCACATACGTTATATATAAAAAACATATGCATATGTAAATAAATGAGCATAGAAAGAATTTTTGATAACTCTTCATATGTAGGTAACCCCAAAAGGCAGAGTGTATAAATACACCCTTCCACCCTACATCCATTTGCTGTTATTATTACTTATTATTATTTACCAATGATCGTTTAAGACAGGTTTAAATAAAACCCCCAAATTAACAATCCATCTTCTTTCCTTCTGGGTTAGTATTTGATGTCTGTAATTGTCATAGAACAGATTTATCTGCAGAGGTTACAAAAAGAGCCATGCTATGCAAGTATACAGGAAAGCAAGTCAAATGGACAGATCGACATTATTGGTAGATCGGGAACCAAGGGTGGATAGTCAGTATATAAGGTTTATTACCACATACGGTAGTAATACATTTAATATCAAGAATATATTGGCTAAACACTGGCACATCTTACATTCAGATTCATTTTTTACCAACTATGTTGATCAAGAGTGTCATTTCGGATATAGAAGGGGCACCTTGCTGAATGTATGTCCATCTTTCACTGACATTGTCAGTAATGCTAATTAGAGTTTCAGTTTGTATACTTTTAACCTTCTTGAACAAAATGTTAAAAAAAAAAAGTACACAATCAAAGTAACAATTAAAAAAAAAGAAACATGCCAAACAGTTAACTGACAGCCCCCTCGGGATATTAATCAGTTTGGCACCTCCCATACCTACAAGAAGTATGATGGTGTGTCCTAAATGAAACATTTATCATATTATAAGTAAACATTTACCATCTATTTTATGGGGGGGGTTAAACTGCTGAATAGTTAGATGTTTCCACTGCAGTGCAATAAACGTAAACATAATTGCAGAAGGCATTAGTGTATATAGAAGACAGTGTTGTATACATTGTCTGACAGAATGCACATGTAGTAGCATGCACCCACATAAACAGGTAAAATAAAAGCAGCAGCAAATCAGGGTACACAGACTCCCTAGAGTGAGTACTTTGGGAGTGTTACAGTGTTTAACCAGCCATTTTCCGGGTCACCTTTTCTCCAGGATACTGCAGGAACAGCTGCTGTAAGTGCCGTGTCCTGTTTGCTACCATTTGCTGCTATTAGTGTTCTGGTTGCATTTTTGCTCCGACTAGTCTGCATTTCTGCTTCTTATTACAGTCTTTACGGCAGCTCTTCAAACTGCCTGCTGATACTGACATCATCAGGACTTCATTTCTTCACTTAATGTTTAATGGCTTGTGTTTCTGTTTGCAGCTTTAACTTGTACAGTCTGCTGCACTGTTTTCACACACTTACACACTTAGACTTATGCTCTTAAGATAAACCGCAGCATCATGTTCTTTTTGATCCGTTTCTAATGCCGATCAGCAGTTTTTTGGAAATATTCCATTGAAGTTTTGTTTTTATGATTCTTGGTGACTAGTCAGTGTTGAATACCATGCCTGCCAGTTCAAGTGACTTTCTGAGTTTCTTCTTGATGATACATCTGGATCTCTTTCTGGATGATATTTGTACTGAGAATGGGGTTTGATTCCCTCTGACTCCATTTGCTTACTCTGTGACTGAGCAAGTCACTTAAGTAGACAGTGCTCCTGGGTTGAGCCTGTAAAAGGGCCACGTGGACCAGTGCTCTACCCTGGTTAGCAAAATAAATAAATATACTGGACTGAGTTTCATTAATATCTCTGTTGCTTACAGGCCTTTATTTATTGAATGTATGGTGGTTAGAACTGCTATCTCACAGCACTTGATCTGCCAGTTTGGTTTTCAGTTGGGTGTCTTCTATCCTGAGTGAATATCTTTTCTTTGTCAGTGTTTGTTTTTGCATGTTGCTGTAGTTTCTTTCCACACACCAGAGATATGACACATGAACTGGAAATCCTCCAAATTGCTTCAGATCTGCAGATCTGTGTGCATGTGCGTGTGTGTATGCCTGTATGTGTGTCTTGAATGTCTGTGTATGAGTGTGTCAGTATGTATGTGTCTGTCTGTTTATGTCTGTATGTATATGTATGTGTGTCTGTCTATCTGTGTGCATGTCTGTGTATGTGTATATGTGTGTGTATTTGTTGGGCAGGTTCCCCATCCAGGATTAGTTTCTTATCTGCTTTGTGTTCATTGAGTGCTAGGATAGCCTGTGGCTCCCCATGACCCTGAATAATGACCCCTTAAGTGATTGATCAGCAAATGAAAGATCAACATAATTGATGTTTTTATCTTACGTTCATCATGTTGATCAGGCTTTTTTCTCACCTGTGTTATGATTCAAGCTTCCTGATGGTGATCTAGTTATTTTCATTTGGCTCGTTTACATTCCGAAACATTTAATCTTTGTGGTGGGTTAGGTATTTTCTGCACAAGTAGAGCGTGGCATCTTAAGCCTCATAAGCATGGGACCAGCATTGCTACTAGCCACATACTGGGGTGAAGTTTCTTTGCCTGACTCAAGGAATCTGTTGTCTACTGGCCTCATATAGGACTCTTCCACTAACATGAGGTCCATACATAATGAGCCTGAGATTAGTCTGGGCCTGTTCCTTGATGATGAACTTACTTTTATAAACATTTAGTTGGACAGTACTGTCAGTTCTTACTAAGCAGCAGGTTTGCATCCCCATAATGATAACTTTGAAGGGCTGCTTCAAGTGTGGGTATATATTGTGATTACGTGTTAAGAGTATCGCCACTTTAAGCCAAATGTATTGCAGTGCCATTTTAACAAGTACTGTATCCATACTGCAAGCGAATCTAGTGCAAGCTGCAACTGCATTTGTGATTAAGTACAGTATTAATAGTTCATTCCTGTGCTGCCATTTTGTCCAGCATAAAAGTTACCGTTTTCTTTAGAAACGTGAATGTATCCTGATGTTACTGACACAGTCATTCAATGCGACTGGTCAGCCAGAGGACGCAGTCATTCAATGCGACTGGTCAGCCAGAGGATTGCATCTTCACAGTCCCACCATTATTTTTATCACTCAGTGACCTCGGTAGGGGTAAACCCATGCGAATATAATGGCTGCAGAGTCTGACTGTGATGAAGGACCTTCATAGATGGACGCCATTGTTAGGGTTATCCTCTCTACTAATCAACAGTTAACATATTTTTCTGGAACTTTCCTCAGTAAGGGCACTCCCTGTCACTGTGGTGACTACATCAGAAACATATTACATGCTTCTCACCTACATCAACCATTTTTGAGGGTGGGGTGGAGGGGAGGTGAGCCATCACATTTCAGATCTTGATCCTTGCTATTTTCATAAAAAAATTACAATTCTGAATTTTAAAAGCATAACAGCATGCTCATTTTGATGCTACGGGAAGGACTGCTATCAGTGCCCATTGAGTGTGCAAGAGTGACAGCTGAGATTCTGCATGTGGGATTGACTGGAAGACTTTTCTTCTACAGGTATTTCCACGGCCTCTTGGGTTCTTCAGGAACTAGGATCAGCTCTTGATAGTGGGCATTCTTTTCCATTCTGGTACTCTGTGTGTGGAAGACTAGAAGCCTGGGAGATGTGCTCTGCTGATTCCCACTACAGCAGCATGCGTATTTGTGACACCTTTTCCTTGCCTGATTAGTTTACCCTTTCAAGTGCATTTTAACATCCTATTCCCTCGCCATCTCCACTTTTCCTTTTATTATTTCTGTAACTGTTCTTTGCACTGTTGAATGCTTTTGTGCTTCCACTCCCCACTACCTACTCTTTTAATCCATTCCTATGTCTACAAACCTCTCTGTGAAAAATGGCTTTTGGAGATTCAAGGAGTAATTATCCCCCCCCAGTCCTCTTTCTTCCTGTTCAGAATGACTTCTTCACATCTCTTTGAATTGATCTTGTACACCAATATTATGTTCTTCTATATCTTCTGGCCTCAAAAAAGGGATTGTTCTGGTAACTTTACTCTGAATTTCTTCTGGCAGCTTGATGACCTCCTTCTTATATAGCATCCAGAACTGCATGCAATATTTAAGGTGTAGTCTGATCAAGGGCCTATGGACTGAAAGTATTATCTGATCAAGGGTCTTTGGCCTACAGGTATTTCCTGTTTGCTTCTGGAATCCAGCTCCATTATGATGCAGACACCACTGCTCCTGTGTAAAAACAGTGTGGGTGGCCTGGAGTGGTTGGTTAGTTAGCTCAGACCTATAACTTTGCCTTCACTAGTACTGTAGATTATATCACAAGTACTGTAGATCATTTCACTAGTACTGTAGCTCATATCACTAGTACTGTAGCTCATATCACTAGTACTGTAGATCATTTCACTAGTACTGTAGGTCATATCACTAGTACTGTAGATCATTTCACTAGTACTGTAGCTCATATCACTAGTACTGTAGATCATTTCACTAGTACTGTAGGTCATATCACTAGTACTGTAGGTCATATCACTAGTACTGTAGATCATATCACTAATACTGTAGATCATTTCACTAGTACTGTAGGTCATTTCACTAGTACTGTAGGTAATATCATTAGTACTGTAGATCATAGCACTAGTACTGTAGATAATTTCACTAGTACTGTAGATAATTTCACTAGTACTGTAGATCATTTCACTAGTACTCTAGGTCATATCACTAGTACTGTAGTTCATTTCACTAGTACTGTAGATCATTTCACTCCACTTCATGCACAGCCTACCTTCACTGTGAAACCATGAAACTCTGTATGAAAATGACATCTGTACCCTCAGATATCTGAGTGTAATTTAAAAAAAGTATTGAACATAATAATGATACAAAATCACGTGACAGTGAGACATACTATCCACCCCGACACATGCATGCGTTTATGTATACATCCATAAATAAGAGCAATGATCATTTTATAGCGATTTCATCAAAGTACAATGCATTCAAGTGACACTGCTCCTGCCACACCACATCACTGATTAACGTTGATCAATGACAGGGTGAGCCATGTTTATTCACATAGTGAATAACTATAGCCACTTTATTGATTGTGTATATCTCTGATGCCTGAATGTAATAATACAACAAGAAAAAAAGACAAGAGTAATGGATACAGTGATTGTACACCAACACACAGTGTTTAGTCACTCTACGAATGTTTGTACTATAGTTTCTGTCTGTATACTATAGGTTCAGTTTCTTAGTGCAAGAATTATGAACACAGCCAAAAATAATGGGAGAACAAAGGCCCAAAACTGGCATCAAATGCTTAAATATTGGCTTCTCCTATATCATTAGAACTTTGCCAGAATAATCCATACCTCTCAACTGTCCAGATGTTTGTAGAATGTCTAGATTTTTGGCTCATATTTTTGGTCTGTTCCCCATAAAATTTCTGGTTTTCTGGCAAACCCACTGGGATGATTTGAGGATTGAAGTCACTAAATAATGACATACATTTGAGTTTCAGAGTTCAAATCATTTAGGAAATGTATGTTAAAACAAACCCTGTTACTCTAATAACTTTCTAAGTTTATAAGAGCAATATTTAAAATATGTCCCTATTTTTGGGCCATTGTCCCCAGTTTTGTAAGGCTTTGTCCAGATTTTTTGCCATAAGAGGTTGAGTGGTATGATAATGGCTATTCTCATTAGCATGTATTTTCTGTAGGATATGACATCTGAAATTCAGGTATGTGACTACAGCTCCTAATGATAAGCCAGAAATCAACAAACTTTACAATGAAGAGACAAAAACAACTGAGGTAAAATCAGAGACATTTTACAAAATTAGGGACAGACTCTAACTTAACACAAATGCACATTAGTGCAAGAAGTTCACTGCCCATTATACCTAGCTGTCTACCAGTGCAATTAAAAAAAAAACTTACCTGCTAGTATGCAGACCATCCTCTTAAGAGATCTACACCCCAAACACAGCATTCTCTTTCCACATATTTCTCAGTGCTATTTGCAGCCATTCATTTCAGTGAAAACTTCAGGATTTCCTGGCTTTCAGCTTCGTCACCAACCCACAAGCTACACTATGACACTCGTGGGTGGTAATGAAGTGAAAGCTCAGAAATTACAGCATTTAACTTAAATGGCATATCTCTTCCTAACAGTTGTGACAGGCTGCAGTAACATTTTTTTTCCTTTTGTGCTGCAAAACTAAATAAATAAATAAGGAATCCAGAAAAGTGTCTCTAGATGAATGGTGCCCTGGGCAACAGTCTAGATTGCCTATGTATAAGGGTAGCCATGAGTGAAGTTCATATCTAAGAGCCTCAGGTGGTGAAGTTTGAGAAGTATTGTTCAAATTAGCCATCCATTTTCCATCTTAAAGATCACTATATTTATGCATCAGTCTTATTTTATTTGGATTAGTTGTAATGTGACTTACTCACAGTTTCCTGACAGTGGGCTTTATAGGCTGTAGCTGGATTAGAACTGCTGACTAGTACTCTTCACTGTCATCACATTGCAGAAGTCCTGCAGAATTTGCACTGATTGCCAGCATACTTTTCTATCTCTTATAAGATTTTAGTGCTAGTATTTTTGGTCCAACATTATCTTAGACTTTGTTAGCGCTGCACAGATCATTATGGGTCCTTTGTTCAGATAATTTGCAGCTGCTTGCTATTTCGTTGAGTGGCTTGAATAGTCTGGGGTGTGCAATTTCTTGCCACACTTCAGACCTTTAGCACTTGTGGAAATCCCACTAACGTATTAAGCAGTCACTTAAGACCTACGTCTTTGACTCTGTCTACTTTTGATCACCAGGTTGATTTTGTTGATCTCATTTATTATTCACACAAAATTTCTTATGTATTTACTCCAAATTCTTAAAAATGTCACTTGCCTTATTTTCTATGTATATTTTATCATGTCTAAATTATACTCTGCTTAGTATCTTTAAACATGCAAACAAAACTTGAATTGGTTTTGATTTGAATGTATTATACTGTAAGATGAGTTTACTATCTGACAACTATCTTACTATGAGCCTTGCTAACTGGCCATATTTACCTATGATTGTAAACCTGTTTTTTGTATGTGTATTCCACCATCTTTATTAATTTGTTCATATAATGTACCGGGAGATTTTCTCCCTCGGGCCTTCGCTGAAAATGGACATGTGTCCAGTCTGACTTTCACCGGGGAAACAAATGTAAAACAAATAAATAAATGAAATATTGTGAATATTGAGAATACAGAGCTGAAAAGGACAACAGTATCTGAAGTTACACAAACTCATGTATACTTAAGGTTCTGTAAACATCAGACTACTGTCTGCATAAGCAGTATTTGTTAAAGAAAGAAACATGCTGTTTTCTGTAATATTAATCCTCAAGCACCCTCGCAAGTCCTCCAACTCCTGTTGCTTTTTCCTACCATCTGCATTATCAGTTACTCTACAAATCTCAGCATTTTTGGAAGATCTGGATGGACTAATACAGTAAGGGAGTCATGGGATATAAATGCCATCGCTGGAGAGGAGTTGTGGAGGGTGAAGGTATTTCATTCTCTACATAATTTGCACACAACAGTAGAGAGCATGGAGTAAAAACTGTGGCAAAATCATAAGCATGACGTGATGATGTGTGAAGAATTCAATTTGCATACCACCTGCTTATATTTCTTGCATCCATGAAACTGTCATTACTGTGTGCTGATGCATGATACATTTTATGAATATGATATTCATGTACATTTCAAAAGTCATGTGAATCAGTACAGTGTGTTTAAATCAGAGAGCGCACCTTATGTTCTTCACTCTCATACATGTATTGCAGATTAATTTCAACAGTCATGTGAATCAGCACAGTGTGTTTAAATCAGAGAGCAGACCTTATGTTCTCCACTCTCATATATGTATTGCAGATTATTTCAATTTATAATAATGACTGCATGGTACTAACGTTATTCTTAGGAGTTATATGCTGTGGCAATCAATAGTTTGGCTACAGAGTGTGCTGGGTAGTGTGACGCACTCCCATGTTCCTTTGCTGTAATGATAAGTATGAGGTGGGTGGATAATCACCTTTGATACATGCAAAGTTGGCACTGTGACTTTGGACTGGCATAATGTATTGTAGGTCTTAATTCATAAGAACAGATACAGTGGGGAGATGCTTTAACTATAAGGCAGTTGGATATCTCAGTCTGACTGGGGAAGTCTTCTCCAGAGTGTTCCAGAGAAGACTGCTCATTTCAGTCAAACACGGGATTTAGGAGAAATGCTGTAGATTCTTTCCTTCTTGGTTTCTGCACAAGGGATCAGCTTTGTGCCTTTGAAAAATATTATAACAGATCATTGGAGCTTGTTAATTCAGTCTAACTTTATTGTTTAGACTGGAAGATTACATATAATCATGTTCCCAAGATGTGCTGCTGAAGGTGTAGTGAAGTGAGAGATGGCGGACACATTCAGATGTTTTGCTTAGTCCGTGTTCTCTCAGAACAAGAGTTGTGTCTATTCTCTCACTGTCAAAAAATTTTAGGGTGTGCCCAGGACTCCAAGGCCAAATCATCTTCACTTCTGTTCATAACTTTCATGGATAAAAGTAAGATGTAGGTGGGAAGAAGATATCTGATTTTAGAAGAGGGCGATTGTTGTGACATTCCTTCTTTTTGCAGTAATGTCATTCTTCAGGATGATTCACCCGACTATGATGTCGTGCAAATACATGAGCAGTTCACCTTCACTTATGGAGAGGAATGGATGAAACTGAGTACCACAAGATCTATGGTGAAGGTTCTCGCTAGGAAAAAATATATTGTTTCTTTTAGGTGAGGTGATATGAGAACAGGAATTTAAGTACTTGTAGGTCTCATTCACAAGAGATAGTAACAAGAGTTAGGAGACCAATAGATTGACCTGGATGCAGTAATGTGAGTAATCTCCTGGCCTTAGTAGTGAATTTGGATCTGAGTCCGCAGGGGAAAAACTCCCAGTTTGCTGGTTGACATATATCAGCAACACACCTTTGATTATAAATTATGGAAAAAGATAAAGACAAAGGGATAAATGTTTTTTTTCCCCACAGGGTCACCGGGCTCTGTATGTGGGACAAGGTAGGAACTATGTTATCCAAACAGGACTTGGTGTAGGTTCATAGGTAACTACTTGTCATGTAGTCCACATGACCAGTGAAGATCCTAGCCCAACTTCTCAGTTCTGCTAGAGCATTATCTGGTTAAATGACTTGTTCAGAGTTGCACAGCAGGCAAATTGACAATGAGGGAGTCCAATCCTGGACTACATACATCAGCTTTTTAACAGCTCATATTCCTAATCATGGGCACTAACTTCAGACAGCTAACTTAGACCAAGGACCAGCTAATGTACATTAATTCATGTGTGTCAGACACCTGCTTTGCATGCCTTCTCTGTATCTATTTCCCCAAAGCTCTGCTTGACACATTGTACTGGGCAGAAACATAGGAGATGACAAGAGAGTATGCTATAGGGAGTATGTATTTTAGATTGCCTAAGAAAATGTGGGAATATAGCCACTAGATCTGCAAGCTGTAGCTGAGAGCTTGTGCTGGTGTTGCAGCCTTCCCACCACAGGCAGTCAACAAACATTGATGGCTATTAAACTGAGAGCAGAGGAGAGTTTGTGTATTTTGCAAAGGAAATAGATGTTAGTGTTGAAAATATTTGTAGATTTTGTACTGATTTTAGGTTTATGGTTATACAGAACCAGCAAACAAAATCCTTTTTAGGACCCCAGTAAAAATATATTGTGTTGAGAAGATTTCACTAATGATGTCAGAAGTAAAGTAGGAAAGGAATACAGTGAGGATGTGTGTGTGTGTGTGTGTGTGTGTGTGTGTGTGTGTGTGTGTGTGTGTCTGTGCACGCGCACATGTCTCTGTGCACATACATCCCGTGATGGGTTGGTACCAAACTTTTCAACCTACAGATATTAAAAATAGGTACAAACTCTCTTGAAAAGGAGGTGCATCCTGCCATCTAATGAACATAAAAACTGAATTACAGATGGCACATAACTCTTCCCATGTTCATTAAAATTGTGAGATGCTATTCAGAAACAAGTTTAAAAAGAAGTGATAGTGAAAAGTGATAAATTATATGCACATTATCAAAAACATTGTAAAAATCTGTTTACCTTAATGAATAATAATTCTAAAATGCACTTTACAAAGTCATTTACTTTTGCATCTAAAAAAGAGAGTTGTTATATGTGGAGGACAGGTTCTCCTGGTACAACCTGAATGTTGGTTATGCAACTCAGTTTCCAGTGTGCTAAGCAGCTTCAAAATAATATGGGATAGGGAGAGGTTCAAAAAACTACATTACAGGATAAAGCAATCCTGGAAATAGATATGTACTTCCAAATGTAGATACAGTTGAGAGGACTATTTGGCATCCTGTGCAGGATGACCTTCTTTACCTTTTGCCCATTGAGTGCGGAAAGTGGATCCTGCTCCCCTGTAACCCTGCATTGGATTAAACAAGTTAAATGAGAATTAAATTAAATTAATGAAAAACATTAAATATAATCTATTTTGTAGGACAGTGCTTCCTGATGGCTTTGTTGTTTTTCATACTTGAATTGCTTACAGATGATGTTCGTATATTGGAAGCATTCCAGATTGTTGCAACTTGTATCTGTTAAGTAATCTGCTAATTTGTACCAACTGGCAATGAAACCAGAACAAGAATACCTTACTTTTTTTTTCTCCATTCTAAGCCAGCAGAACATATTGAAGTTCTAAAGGCCTCTGTGAAGATTTCCTTAGAAAGTGATAATTGAATTGGTCTGAGATAAATACCAGGGAAATGAGGACTGGATTTAACTCAGGCTGTGAGATATAGAAAGGCACATCCAGAAATTGGAATCAGCTGATAAAATAGTTCAGATTATTGAAATAATTTTATTCCTATCACATAAGAATTAGGAAAATAAATAGTTTGCTTCAGGTACATCTGGAAAGAATTGAAAACTGTACTAAATTTAATGTCATGCTGGAGGTTTGAAAGTCTGGTTGCTAAATGTGAAGGGGTGTGTGCTTGCAGGAATGAGTAGATATTACGCAACAGATTCAGTGATTGCTAAGAATTTAATGACTCAAACTTAAAAAATTCACACAACATACCCCCTCAACCTCTTAGCACAAGAAATCTGGACATAGCCAAAAATAATGGGGGGACAAAGAACTAAAAATAGGGACACATTTTAAATATTGTTCTTATAAGCTTAGAATAAAAGGATTTGTGTTAGCATGCATTTTCTAAGGATCTGAAGTCTGAAACTCAAACAAGTGTCATTCTTTAATGATGTCAGTCCTCACTGATATGCCAAAAAAACACAAATTTTATGAGGAGCAGACCAAAAATATGAGGCAAAAATCTGGACATTCTGCGAAAATCCAGACAGTTGAAAGGTATGTCACATGACTGCAATAAATATAATTTTGGCTACAGCAAGAAGAAAGGAGGACCCTCGCTACCAGAAAATTAAGATTTTCTTTTTCTTCCCTGACATTTTGTATTAAGATAGAAAAGAATTTTTGCACTGGTAGGAGACAAAACTTTCCTAACCAGGAATGCTTTATTAATTATTCTTTTCAACCCATCTGAACATTGTTTATGAAGGCGACCAGTGTTTCTTTATCTTCTCTGAAGATCTGAGTAGTGTCTGTAGAAAACAATTTTGGCACATAGGGAAAATGAAAACCTTACAAATAAAGTTGTAATGGTTTTTACATGAGAGATAACCTTCATTCACAGTTTGTAACTCATATCAGTAAAGGATATTTAGAGGTAGACAGCTGTTACGTAACTGAGATTTGTGAAGTACTTCAAACACTTTCACTAACTTTACTAGTTCAGCAAGTCTAATTTTAAGTGGTATTGGGATTTACTGTTCTTCATACATGGATTATAAAGTATTTCTAATTAATTTTGGCATAACGTGAATATATATTTTTATGTATGAATTGCAGAAATGGCAATGTTCTAAACTTATTTTATCCCACTTTCTGTGAAATTTATCTTTTGTCTTTTTCTGTTGTATAATGTTGCATGTTAATAACTAAATAAGTAAATTAAACTGTTGTTGTATTGTGATGATGTGAGGTAGTGTCAGCTATGCCAGAGAGAGTAGGGCAGTACATATGTAACATATGCCAGCATAACTATCTGGAGTTTTGTCAAGAATTTTATGCCATTTGAATACCAAATTGATTTGTACAGATGCTTGTGTTAAAAATGTATTTGTAAAGTTGCTTGTCTTAAAAATGTATCAACAGTGGGTCCTGCTGGACAGAAAAGAAATATACATTTATATCAATAACAAACAACAGCAATCCAAGAAATGATACACTAAAAAACATAAAACTCTTGGAGACACTGCTTGAGACCCAAAGAAAAATGAATGAAAATGCCACAACAACTCTTTTTAGTGCTTCTGTTCCACTTTAATCACCAGGAACGTTATCAGATTGTACCATTTATATCAGACTATACTGCTGTAACTGAATAAATGTATATATGTTAACAGAGAATGCTGCAAGGGATTGGGTTAAGCTCAGCCCATCTATACTTAAGAAAATTAGCCTGAAATTAAATGACTTGGTTTAGGCCATAAAGATTTTATCTCACAGGCCTGAATGCAGCCAGAGACATACTGTCTAGGCTGAGATCCTGCTCTTATTTTCCTTAGTGGTGAACTAATTACTACCCTCTGGTGCCAGAGAATGGCTGGTTAGTCTCTGCAGGAAGGATGAAAGGGTTGGAATTGTTTTACAGTCTCCCGATGCTGAAATACGCCTTTCTAGGTGTGTATTTTGGCACATTGTGCTACATCCTGTTAGCAAAGTTCTAGTTGTGTATTTTGGCACATCTGTGCTATATCCTGTCTCAGCTTCTAGTGAGGTAGCATGAGAACCACAGAATCAGGTGACCAGATGTGATATCATCCTGCAGCTAGTGCTAAAATTGTATTTATATACTGGTGAGAGATGTGACAAACCATACTCAGCACTCTGTTCTGGGACTGGCAAGACCACTTACCCACTACATCTTGCCTTGTTTAGTAAGCAACTTAACTAGGGAACAGTAATTGTTCAGTCAGTTAGGAAAATATAGTGACATTAGCTAAAAGTATTGTTTTTCTGTATCTGTCAGAGTCTTTCCATCTGTGTTATTTTTTTATATTTCCTGTGAATTGAAACTCTGATGTTTATTGTAAATAGACACTCAGTATTCTCATGTTTTTATTATTTATTTATTAACTATATATCAACATTTCATTGTGGCTGGTCTTTTAGAAAATATTTTAACCCTTGGGAGTACTTGTATTTATTTAGTGGCACTGTAGCATCACACTCCTGAAAGTTTTGCTGATTGGTTAATGCTATGATTTTTGTAAGTATTAATTTTACAAAGAGTAACTGGATACCCTGGAAAGAGCCTTAAAGTAGCTGGCTGGTGGCAGTGAATCTACATTATAGTCTGGGTAGAGGTAGCATAGCAGGTAAATCTGTGCCAGCGTTTCTTGTGTGTGTGTGTGTGTGTGTGTGTGTGTGTGTGTGTGTGTGTGTGTGTGTGTGTGTGTGTGTGTGTGTGTGTGTGTGTGTGCGTGTGTGTGAAAATCAAATCTCAGAGTGTATGTGTCAGGTATTTGGAACAGGGATACAGAGCACTGATTTCTGCAGAGAGAAATGTGGAGCCTTATTTGGGGCCTGGAGATGAAGTCCAGTCCCAAGACTGGGGTGTGCTTCCTATGTGCTCTTAAGGGAAATTGTGTTTGGTGCAGAGAGCTGCATCTGAAAATACTATGTGTATCTATTTTGTTCTAAGTGAATGTTCCCCACTGGTGTCAGAGGTGAGGATTGAGGCTCCTTGATTACTGGCCCAGAGGAGGAATGTTGCATATATTAACAATAATTATTGCAGATTGGGTGACACAGTTAAACTGTTTTTGTGTGCAAAGTGAACTGTGTGTGACAATACATGTGAGACATACTATATTTTATGAAGTAAATGGGGAGATACTGAGTTGAACAGTGTGCATGTCATGATAGTATAGTGAAATACCAAGCCTTGCTGGCTGCTCCTGTGTGCATCCATTAAATCAGGGCTGTTTTACATGCTATGTTGCTACCATGTGATGCCCTTATCACCTGTGCAGCATCTGGGGGCAGTAGGTATTATGAGCTAAGCTTGCAAACAGTGATCCCCACATGGTCATTTTTTTTGTTGCTGTATTTGCAATTCCACTTTGATTTCACCAAATATTATGCAGTTTCTCTCAGACTCATGCTTTGAACATGTGCAGTAGCTGATATATATTAATCATTCACCCTTTATCTCTTGATTGCTGAATTATTCAGTATGAGACTTCAAAAAGTGCTCTTTATTATTAAAACATTCTGTTATTTTTATCTTACAAAGTCTAATAGAGAAGTATGAAATATATGTTTGCAATGTGTATAAGTAACATGGTTTTAGATCATTTAGTTATACCCAGTGGTACACCACTTTACAGGAAACCATTTTTAACATGCTTAATTTCCTTTATTGTTTATTTCATATGTCGAGTATTATCACACAGTTAAGTGTAGGCAATAGCCTTAGAACAGCACCGCTGCATGTGTTCCATGTGCAGAGTGCATTTTGCATCTAGATATGATTTTATGAGGTTATAAACCACAATCAGTTATGTTAATGTACCTTCTAAGATAAGACCATTTTGTAAGAAGCATGAATAAAAGAAAAGTGAAAAGAAAGGGGTAAGAAGTAAAGGAAAAATAAAAGTAAAAAAAATGAGAAAATAATCCTGATCAGATTGTTTTTGCTTGTCTTAATCAAGCCTGCATGTGCGCATGCATGTACACACATGCACGCGTACACACACACACACACACACACACACACACACACACACACACACACACACACACACACACACACACACACACACACACACACACACTGTAGTTTGATTAAAGGCATGGCAATAGTGATGTTTTATAAATGAAGAACTGTACAAATTAAATTCATCTTCCTTTATGTGATGCAGTCAGTTCTCCTGTTAGATATTCATATAAATATTCATCATCTAAGGAAGTGTCTAGATACAATCAGGTAAGTTTGGTCATTACTGCCTTTGTAGCTCCTTTTATTTCATTCTAGCTCTCTTAGCAGCATTACGTGAACAAGAAAAGTAGCAGCAAACATAATTTGTTTGTTTACATTTGTTGACTGAATAAGAGCTCACTGAGTTTATGGCCTTTTACAGGGGAAGATCTGATCATTTCCCATTTTCCCATTTTACATGTCATCAGAATGTTGCAAATGGGGCAGCTTCTCTGATGAAGGCAAGTTTTGGGGGGTGGAGTTGTTGGCTACAAATCAGTTGCAAGTGCAGTATGGTCATTCATTTATGCAGTCATGGCCTCATAAATTAATACTGATATTGCATATGCAGTTATGGTTGACCTCAGTGTGTGCTAGTAACTGTAGCCTCATAACAATTTGCTTGTTACAGTTGTAGGAAGTAGCTTGCAACAGCATCAGAAGTACAGAATACCTTTTTGTGGCTCTCAACTCTGGGAATACCTTTTTCTTTGGCCATTCAGTTTGGGTTGAGGAGGAGTCAGTCTGGGGACCTTGTCCAGGATGCCAGATGATGGTGTTAACTGTTGCCACCACTCTTGATTCAGAGCTACTCTCCTGCGGTCTTCAGTAATCATGTCTGACTGGAGCAGGCCTTCTTACACAACCCATCCATCTCTCAACTGCACATCCTCATTTCATCTTGCCGTTTTCCTGTCCCTTTCAAAACTTTATTTACCAAATTGTATTCTGGTTTCCTGCATATGGACCAAACCACAGTACTCTGTTCTCCTTGACCTACTCTATTAGCTAGGCTAACTTGGCTGCAGCTCTAATATCTTTATTTCTCTGAATGTTCCACATTCTGTATCTTGCTACTAACCTTAAGCTCTTCCTTCATCTTCACAACCACAAGCATCTCAGATCCTCTACTTTTACTCACTGCCCAGGTTTTTCTGGTATACAGAATTACTGGTTACATCATTGTTTTATGTAACTTACTTTTTGACTTCTTTGCATTCTTCTGTCATTCACAACCCCTGACATTCTGTGCCAGTTGGCTGCAACCCCTTTGATTCTAGCTTTGACCTCCTCATTCAGACTTCCCTTCTCCTCAGCAACCCCTCCCAGATACCTGAAGCTGTTAACCCGCGCCACTATTTTTCTTCTATCTCACCTTTCATTTTTTTTCTAATCTTCCTGTTTACTGCACCAACCACTGTCTTGCCTTTACCTTTCATCCCATCTGTTTGAATCTATTCATCTGTGTTATATGTCACTATTCCAGTCCCCTGTCATTTACTGAAGTTGCTGTTCAGAGTCAGCTTGTAGTGCTGTATATTCCAGTGTTGTTGATCTATCCTCTGTATTTTTTATGATCCAGCACCAGTATTAAAGCAGTGGGCTCAGAGATGAACCCTGATATATATCCACTCCCAATGGCTACATGTCTGAGAAAACCTGTTATACTTGGGTCATTGGATCTTTGTATGTAGCCTGTATGAAGTCTTGTCAATGTTTCTGGGACCTTCACCCTTTGAGGACTGCCCAAGTCAACTTTCTTGGGACCTTATCAATGTTTAGGTATGCCTGTATAGATCCTCTTCTCATCTCTAGATTTTTATCACTCTTACTGCAAATGTATGATTGGTTGTGATATATGTTGGTGTGAATTCAAATCACTCATCCACATCTTACTTTTTACTACGTTGTGCATTAATTTATCAATGTCCCTCACCAACACTTTCAAGGAGTGGAACTGGGGTCTGTACCAATTGCAGTAGTGAATATCCCTTTTATTCTTGTACATTGACATTACAGAGCTTACTTTTGGTTATCTGTGATATTTTGCTGTATTGTTTTATTTAGCATCGTATCACTTTTGAGGAAAGTGTTCTGTCTCGCATACTACACCACCAGAGACTGGATTATCCTGGATTTCCTGTTACCATGCAAGTCTAATATGTCCACCTATACTAAAACTATGGACCTAAATTTTTACCAAGAGATAAAATATGGTGGACAGATGAGTTTATATCCCAGTCCCTCTTAAACCTATGTAATTAACTTCCCCTGCATGTTAAGCAGCACAACTCACTGTCTTCCTTTAAACATAGTGTGACGACATGTGGTATTGCTAGCTATGCCAGAAGAAGTAGAGCAGTGGATGTGTAACACATGCCAACACAGCTAGCTGGAATATTGTAAAGAATTATATGTTATTTGTACATCAAACTGATTTGTACAGATGCTTGTGTTGATAAATGTATTTGTAAAGCTACTTGTGTAGTTTAATCTTAATCCACCTAGCTTTGAAAATAATTTGACATTAAATTACCTGGCTTAGGCCAATAAAGATAGTTTCTTACAGTTCTCAATGCAGCCAGAGACAAAAAGTATGTACTAGGAAGCTTTCTGGATTGTCTTTGGGGTGAACTAATTGCTACTCTGGAGGGGTAGAGATTTGAAATTGTGTTATGACTTCCAGAGCTGCAACAATCTGAGCAAAACTCTGTGTGTGTGCATTGTTGATACATATGTGCTAAATCTGGCAGTTTCTAGCAATGGGGGTAGCATGGGATCCTGAAGTCAGATGACTAAATGTATGTGATGTCATTTTGTAATCTAGGACAAAAATTATGTTTCATACTAGATGAGACTGAAGTCTCATTGCAGTCTGTTTTTGGAACCTGACAGAGAAGGACTCATCACCTTCTTCATCTGTGTGCTCTAGTAAGTGAAGCTGGAACTAGTAATTATTTAGATCAGTCAGGAAAATATATTGAGATTAGTCAAGCACTGTTTTTCTGCATCTGTTTGACTCTATTCATATGTGTTATTTTAATATTTCCTGTGGCTGAAACTCTGACATTTATTGTAATTAGATATTTAGTATTTTTCTGTTCTTTACTTATTTATTATTAAATATATTTAAACTTTTCATTATGGCTGGTCTTTTGGGTGGCCATGGTGGTGCAGTGGTTAGCATTGTTGCCTCACAGCAAGAGGTTCTCCGGTTCAATCTTTGACTGGGGTGCCTTCTGTGGAGTCTGCATGTCCTCCATGTGGTCGCGTGGGTTTCCTCCGGGTGCTCCAGTTTCCTCCCACATCCCAAAGACATGCTGTAGGTGGATTGGACACTCCAAACTGGCCCTAGGTGTGAGTGTGTGCCTGTGTGTGCCTTCAGTGGAAGGCTGGGCTCTGGGCTGCAACTCGACACTATAAAACTCCACTGCCAATCACGAGTGGACAAGTGATCCACTGTGGTGACCCCTAACCGGGAAAAGCCAAGAGGAGGAAAAGAAGAAGAAGATTATGGCTGGTCTTTTAGAGAATATTTTAATCTCTGAGACTACTTATATATATATTTGGTAACAGCTCTGGCTGCTCCTGAAAGCCTTGCTGTTGGTCAAACTACTATTTGTATTAATATTAATTTCACTTAGTATAATTGGGTAGTTTAGCAAGAGCCTTAGAGCAGCTGGCTTTAGAGTGTCTGGTGGCAGTAACTACCTTATAGTCTAGACAGAAGAAGGCATAGCTAGTAAATCTGTGCCAGTCTTTCCCAGGTGTGTGTGTATGTGTGTGTGTGTGTGTGTGTGTGTGTGTGTGTGTGTGTGTGTGTGTGTGTGTGTGTGTGTGTGTGTGTGTGTGTGTGCATGCATGCAAATCAAATATTCAAGAGTGTGTGTGTCAGCTGCTTGGAGGAGGGACATGAAACACTGGTTTCACAGAAAGAGTAGTGGAGTACTTGGTTTGGATAATTGGCTGAGGACTCAGCTCTATAGCTGTGTCAGTGAAGAGTCTTATTGGGGACCTGGAAAGAGAGACCCAGACCCCAGACTGAATATGTTCCCTATGTGCTCTTAAGGGAAATTGTGTTTGATGCAGAGAGCTGCATCTGGAAATACTGTGTATATCTATTTTTGTTCCAAGTGAACATCCCTCTCCACTGTCAATGGTGAGGGTTCAGGCTCCTTGATTAATGGCCCAGAGTGGGGACATCACACATAACACAAATGATTAGATGGGTATCCATATATTTACTCTGAGATTAACCAGTATGGCTGTCTTGAAGAAAGAAGATACTACATGAGGAAAGATACTGGCAAGGTGAGAATGGCCATGGGGCTCAGTGGCCTTGGAATATCTAGGAATGTATAAGTGTATAAAAATGCAAGCTATATGTACGTACCTAAAGTTCTAAGTTTTCATGGTTTATTAGTAGTGAACATACTTAGAATTGTGTGTTTCTTTAAGGTTTAACGAGATAACGCTAACAATGTAACAGATACTTCCAGGCATAATGGCATACAACATGCGTATGTGTTCAGGTTATTAGTAAGGCAAGTTGTTTAGTTTTAGGTCATCATATACAAGATATTGGGTCAGTTGTCTTATGGAGAATTCTAGTTAGAAAGTAGTTCTTGAGCTAACAGGTTAGGGACATTCAGCCGTGTAGCTAGAGGAAATAAAGTATGTTGAAAGGGACCCTTTGGGCAACAGTCATAATTACACTTAGCAGAGCTGTGATTCGGATACAGTGAGGCTGATAATGGTTAATTGTGCTTAAAGGAGCAACATTTGGCAGATTCTTGTTGGTGGACTTGAATTTTTTTTAGTAGTTGTACCTTTTAATAATGTAGTGCTTTGGCTAAGAATTTTTTGACATGTTTTATTGCAGTTGTAGTAGTAATAACAATACTAATAATAAGAAGAAATATTTTAATGTTAGTGCTGTTTTATTAAGCACTTGTCACTTTAACACAAATACGTTAATACTTCCAACAGATTCTGTAGCGATTCTGTTTTACTTTGAGAATAATTAAAGTGAAAAAAAAAACAGAGTCTAGCCTCCCAGAAGAGTTGTAATAATCAGGAGTGCAGCCATATATGTGCCACAGAGTGCAAGTTTCAAAAATCATTTTCTGCTGTAAGATGTGCTAGAATTTAAATGTAGAGATGAAATATTTATCACATTTTATTGTTATATATCCCAGCCATATGCCATATGTGCCATAGTGTGCACTCTTCAAAAATAATTGTATCTAATAAGATGTGTTAGATTTTAATTGTAAACAGATGGTTATATATCTTGCTAGACATTTTTTTCTAGAATTCCTGACTGACTAAATGGATATCTGCACAAGACTGCACTTTCTGGTGTTCATAGTTTTTTAGGTGGTTACTAGGATATCATCCCAGGAGCCATTTTAAGCTTAGCAGTGCTTACCCCAGATTTACCAAAATATTTCTCATGTGTTGATACCACAAGGAATTTTATGGTTACAATATAGGCTTGTATTAATCAAGTATATACAAGCTGGCCCTGTCCATTAGGAACTTATGTACCAAGCCAGGGGTAAATTTGTTGTTTCTTATCCATTGTTCCAAGTCACTTTTGAATAAGATTAGTGATGACTTTTGCTTCACATTAATGGGAAGCCTGTTTCAAAGAAGAGGTAATCTATGAGGTACATACCTCTCCTCCAACATGCCCTCTATGTTGTAGACGAGGTTTAGTACTTAGAATGAGTATTTCAGAAGCTATTTGTTTTGTGGATATGCAACAAATCCATCAATGTGGGATCAGAGGATGCCTTGTAGGCTAGACATAGGTTGCTGTAAAGCAGTCTGTAGGAGACTGGTACAGGAATGGGGTTTGAGAGAGTCCACATAGGACTTGTTGATTTCCTGTATTCTTTTTCTAAGAAAACTCTGTGGTCTGTTAAGCTGTTGACGGTGCCTGGTCAGGTACATGCTTAAAGCTGAGTTGTACTGTGATAACAGCAGAGCACAGCAAAACAATGACCTCCTTGACCCTGCATGCCATGCCCTTATGTACAAGTTGTGGGATGTAGAATGATTTTCTCATCGCAGTAGATGTGTAGTGGACAAAGTTCAGCTTACTTTCAACATGCTTTCCCCAAATCCCTGACCACTTGGTCTACTTTTAGGGGTATCTTATCAATGTGATAATCTTCAGGGGTGGCTGCCTTTCCAAAGGGTACCATTATGCATTTTTCAAATGAGTTTTAGTCCATGACTCTGGCACCAGTTGCTTGTCTGCATTAGGCCCTCTTGAAAAGGGTATTTATGTTTTTTGGGGATTTGGTTGCCTTTTCTAGTTTACAGTCATCTGCAAACTTGGTGAGCCAGATGTACATGCCAAAAAGGAGAGGCCCCAGCACTAGTCCCTGTGGGACCACCAGTAGTGCCTGGCCACTTTGTGAAAGTGGAGTCCCATAGCCTAACTTCTTGTGTCTCACTAGTGAGCCAGATGGCTATCCATCAGGTGACATATGAGTTTATCCCTATTTTTGTAAGTTTATTTATAATACATAGAAATCAGCAAGACCACCACAGCTGATAGCACAAATCTTTAATAAAACAAAAAAATAAAAAGTTATAAAAACAGACAAGCACTTTCGCGTTGTGTACTCAACGCTTCTTCAGATCATAAAAAAGAGATCACATAGAGTGCTTATTAATAATCAGCCAATCACTGTGTTATTTCGATAATAACATAGTCAATCACAGCCCTAAGTCAATTTATGCCCCATCAAAGCTGGTTTAAGGGGGACACACCCATTGAGACATGGAAACCTGTCAGCCTGCAACTTCAGAATCCATTTTAATTCAACAGTCTCTGTAGCATTAGTTGAATCACCCCCTCTGTTATTCATTTGCATACATTGAAGTACCCTAAATGTAAAAGCATGGTCCGTATTGTCCCTAATATCTTTCTCTAGGGCATTATTCTCATTACCTATTCTAATGTCATACGAATGTCTAAGAATTCTATCCTTCAGTCTCTCGCTGGTCTTGCCAACATAAAAGCTACAACAGGACTGACAGGTAGTCAGATATATGACATGCTGTGTAAGCAATCAGCATAGAACTTAGGTTTGAAAGTAAAATTAAGACGGGGGTGTTTAAAAATGTGTTCCTTGGAAATAACAGAGCAGGACCTACAGTTAAGACATATGTATGTATCCAGTCTGTCCGATTGATGAGACCTTATATCACTGAAAACTGGAGATCGACCACTACATAGTTGTCTTTTCAAAGTCAAACAATTTTTATACAAACAATAAGGTTTATGCTCAACTATATTAGCCGTTTTAGCGTCAATTATCAGTGGTCTCCAGTTTTTCCATACGATCTCACAGAACAGACCCACATCATTGGTATATGGCATTAATCCTATCATTGGCAAAATTCCCATGGGGAAAAATATTGTATAGCAATCGTCCTCCTCTCATTGCAAATTTGTTCTCTACACTTCCATAATATTCTTCTTATAACCCCTCTGTGAAAAAAGATCAGTCATTTGACTTATAGTGTCATTAAAGTCATTGTCCTTTGTACATAATCTTGACACCCTCATAAACTGACTCCTCACAACATTAGTATATATAAATCTGGGGTGCATGCTGTCATATGCTAATAGACCTTTTTTCCAACATTCCTTTCGATATAATGAGGTATTAATCCTCCCATTGGAATCAATAACCAAATGCACATCCAAAAAAAATCTATCTTGCTGCCTGATCTAGACATAGCAAATTTTAGGAAGTCAGTAGTATGATTAATATATCCAATAAAAACATCTAGTTCGTAGAGGGTGCCCTTCCATATAAGAAAAGCATTATCAACAAAGTGATGATAGAATTTTATGTTCTGATGATATAAATTCTTATCAAAGACATAGGTCACCTCCCATGCACTCATTACCAAATTTGCGTAAGAGTTCACACAGTGGGTACCCGTGGCGCCCTCCCATTTCTGTATATAAACTGTATCCCCGTACATAAATGTTATTATTTAACACAAGTTCTAGTAAACAGTAGACATTATTAATGGTGATACTAGTAAATTCACTTTTGTGTATCAACACATCCCTTACAGTGTCCATACCATAGTAATTTGGAATACAGGTAAATAGATTTTTAACATCCAGAGTTACAAATAAAGATCCATTTATATTGCCAAAAGCTTCAGTAAACTCATATAACTCATGTAGAAACTGTTGTGTATCTTTCAAAACAGTAGGGAGAGAGATCAATATACTTTTCAGTTTACTTTCTACATAAACAGAGCATGTCTGGGTCACCCAGCACTCTCCCAACACTATCGGGCGTAGTGGAGGGTCAATCAAGCTCTTATGAATCCTAGGTAAACCTTTAATCAAAGGTGTCTTAGGATGCACAATATAAAGAAGATCATATGTGGTTTTATCTGTTGACACATTCATCAACATTTCATTTCGCCATTTCATAAATTGTATCATGTAGATGTCCTATAATACTTTGTACCCTTCCCCTCTTACTTTGGGCATATGTGACCTCTTCATTCAACATATTTAACATCCGCTGGTGATAAATCACTAGAGTTCAATACCACAATTGAACTGCCTTTATCAGCAGGTCTCACACAAATTTCAACGTTTTTTAAGTCCAGCAGAGCTTGCCTTTCAGCGTTCATTAGATTATAGAAAGATTTCCAATGTATTCCATAAAGAAACTCAAAAATGTCATCTTGATAAACCTTTATAAAAGTTTGTTAAAACTTAAACGGCCCAGTGTTTTTATACCGCAATTATCCACACACATACAAACTTTTATAAAGGTATGTGAAGATTGTTTTATTAAAGATTAGTGCTATCAGCTGTGGTGGTTTTCCCAATTTTTATGTATTGTAAATAATTTATTTATTTTTATTTTATTTTACATTTGTTGACCGGGCTAGTCTAGCTGGATATATTTCCATTTTCAGTAGAGGCCCGGGGAGAAAAGCTCCACAAAAACATAACAATGAGAGATAAACAGAGACATATTGTTAATAAACACATAGAAATACTAATAAAAAGGTATTAGTAAAAACCAATAGTAATAATAATAAGACCTAGTGACAAAGTTAACAAAAAAAACAAAAAAAAATTAGGCACACCATCAAAAGTCAAAAACTAGGGTAGGCCAGTTTAAAGCATCTAAGTTAATTCAAATAGGCTATGCCATAAGGCTCCTACTATAAATAAAAAAGAACAAGTGGAGAGAGAAGAAGGAGAAAGGTGTAAGATAAGGGAGAGGGAAGAGATTGTAGTCAAGAAATGGGAGAAGAACATGAGAAAAAAAGACAGCAAGAGGAATATAAATAAATGATACAAACAAGAGGATATGGGAGAGGTAAGAGAAATAGGTCAGAGCATAGAAGGAAATATTAGGGAAAAGAAAGATAAATGCTAGGTCATCAGCACAACATAGCGTAAAAGGTTAGGAGAGGGGAGAGAAGTCAGTCTGGTGGATTACATGAGCAAAGCCAGTGGTTTTGGAAGTACAGTTTGATTTGTTGTTTGAAGAGAGGTAGGGATGTAATTAGAGTTATATCCCTAGGTAGCAAATTCCCCTACAGTATTAGTGAATAAAGAGTCACCAGCTAAGTTGTGAGCTTGTATGGGTTTGGTCAAGAGTTTAGAAGAGAAGGGAGGTAAGATTGTTATAAGGGAGTAAGAGCTGAGATAGAATAGGTGTGTTTTCAGGTTGGTACAGAATTTTATGGGCAATAGTAAGTTGAGAGATTGCAAGATGATTTTTTAGTTCTAGCCAGCCTAGATGTTTCAAATTAAGGCAGTGATGGGTTTTGAAGGGTTACCAGTTCAAGCGGGCAATGTTATTATAGCAGGTTGCAAGTTTGTTTAGGTTAGTTTTCGTAGCTCTAGCAGATGGGGTAAGAAATGGTTTAATACGGTAAAGGGATCCAATCTTTCTGTTTACTGATTTGATGGTGTTGTTGATGTGTTGATCAAAAGAGAGATTATTATCGATGGTTATGCCAAGTAGTTTAGTTGTCAAGTCAGGAGAGATGACTGTGTTGTTGTTAGACAAGATTGTGAAATGTAATGGGAGGTAGCAGTGGTGGGGGTGAAGAGGAGGAGTTTAGTTTTAGCATTAAGGAGAAGATATCGCCTAGTAAACCAAGTTTCTACTGTGTTGAAGATTTGTTGGGTTAGTGAGATTAGGTTAGAAGAGGAAGATGCTGAACAGATAATAGTGGAGTCATCAGCATATTGAATGCAGGTGGCTTGAGGAATAACAGAGTGGAGATCATTTATAAAAAGGGAGAAGAGAAGTGGTCCAAGAATAGAGCCCTGAGGGACTCCAATAGAAATGGGGAGTAAGGAGGAGATGTGTTTGTCCCAAAGAACAGCTTGTTGTCTGTTGCTGAGATATGAACTAAACCATTTTAAAGTAAGCTTATCAAATGAAAGGGATTCAAGAATAGTAATTAAAGCAGAGTGGTTAACCATATCAAAAGCTTTTGAGAGGTCAATGAAAAGAGCAGAAGAGAGAAGGTTATTATTGCGATTGCTGTTGATAGTATCAACAAAGGAAAGGAGGGCAGTGGTGGTGCTATGGTGGGGTCTAAAGCCATGTTGACAGTTAGCTATGATATTGTGTAGGGAGAGGTACTGTACAAGTTGCTGATGAATACATTTCTCCATAATCTTTGCTAAAGGTGAGAGAAGTGCAATTGGTCTAAAGTTAGAGAAGTCAATAGAGTTCCCACCTTTGTGTAGAGGGATAATATGAGAGACTTTCCAGATATCAGGGATTGTTCCCTCCTGGATGGTCCTGTTTATAAGTATAGATATTGGGTATGCAATTTCTTTGGCTGCCTTTTGCAGAAAGATGGAAGGGAGTTTATCAGCAGAGGGGGTACAAGGTTTTAGTTTGGAGATAAGTCTGTAGATGAAAGAGGTAGAGATAGGTTGTAGATGGAAGCTGTAAGAAGAGTCTACTAGATTATTTGGAGGGTAGAAGTTATTAGTGTTCAGTTGACCAGCAAGAGATTGAATGGTTTCAAAAAAGAAAGAGTTAAAAGCATTTGCAGTCTGGTGAGGGGTGTCTGGGTCAGCATTTAGTGGGGAGGGAGTTTTGGCAGTTCCTGGTGATAGGAGTCTATTGATTGAGGACCAGAATTGTTTTGGCTTGTTAAAATGGGTTTCTTGTAGCTCACAGTAGAACTTTCTTTTGTCATTTATAATAGCTTTTTTGGTAAGGTTTCTTAGTTGGCGAAAAAGAAGGAAGTCAGAGTTAATTCTAAGGCATCTCCATTTGGCCCAAACTTTGTTTTTAGAGAGGATTAGTTTCCTGGTTTCATTTGAGAGCCATGGGGCAGAATTTGACTTCATTCTGATGGTTCGCTCAGGGGCATGTTTATTCAAAATAGAGAGAAATGTTGAATTAAAGAATATTACTGCTTCATTCAGTGGAAGTATTTTTAAGGGGTTCCAGTTGCAAGCTCTGAGTTCGTTTTGAAATAGGTCAGCTTTAAAATGTTTGGTAGAACGAATGTTTCTTATATTAGGGAGGTGTAGATAGTCAGTCTTCTCTCTTGTGATGTAGGTTAAGTAATGATCACTGAGATCATCAGGCATAGTTCCTACTTTATATGTGATGTTAACTTTGTTTATGAGTATCCAGTCTAAAATAGTTTCTTTTTTATTTTGTTTATTAAGCCTTGTAGTAGAGGTAATGGTTTGTGTGAAACCATTTAGGTTTATGTGAGAGGTGGGATTGTCAGTGTTAATCATATTCCAATCTATATTAAAGTCACCAAGAATTATGGTTTCTTGGGAAACCCAACTAAGAAAGTCTTCTAAGATAGGTATATTGTTGCCCGGTGGTATGTACATACAGATTATGTAAAGGGCTTTCTTAGCATTTAGTTGGAGTTTAGTGATGATGGCTTCCACTTTATTGTCTTGGGTTGGACAGGCTGAAAGGGTAGAGATGTTGAGATGGTTCTTAAACAGAATTGCTACACCACCACCCTTTCGTTTGGTACTGTCAAACCTTAGTATATTATAGCCTTGGGGTATGATTTCAGTGTCTTTGGTGGCTGGTTTAAGCCAGGTTTCAGTGAGACAGAGAATGTCAAAACAGTGAGTGCAATAAACTTGCAAAAATAGGCATAAACTCATATGTCACCTGATGGATAGCCATCTTGGCTCACTGATGAGACACAAGAAGTTAGGCTATGGGATTACACTTTCATAAAGTGGCCAGACACTGCTGGTGGTCCCACAGGGATTAGTTCTGGGGCCTCTACTTTTTGGCATCTACATCTCTGAAGTCAAGGCAAATGCCAAGGGCCTCTGGGTCACCAAGTTTGCAGATGACTGTAAACTGGAAATGGTTACCGAATTTCCAAAAGACATAGATACCCTTTTCAAGAGGGCCTGATGTAGACAAGCAACTTGTGCCAGAGCTATGGACTTACTGGATTTTCACATATTTGGTTTTGGTCTTAATCAGTTGTTGTAACTGTGTTTTGGTACTAAGTTTAATTACATTGCCTGAGTGAGGTATTGTGTTGAATGGTTTGACCAGGTCAAGATAGAGTGTGTGCACAGTTTTGCTCTCATCCATAGTTTAGTGACCTTCTCAAAGAAGTCCACCAGTTTAATAGGCATGACCTCCCTTTGACAAAACTGAACTGGGTAGGGTGCACTCTCTCTAGGTTTATCTAAATCCACAATACATGGCCTTACATATGTAAGTCTATAGAAGCCCCTGTGTGGAGGAACAACCATTGCAGTCATCCATTTGTTTGGCTTGAAGCCTATCTGGAGGCTATGGTTAAATAGTGATTTCTGTATGACTGACAGGTCATGGTTCATGCTATTCAGGAGGCAGCCTGGGACATTATCAGGGCCCATCAAAGCAGTGATCTTGGCCTAGAGAGTGCAGTGAGGACCTGCTTCCCTGGTGATAGTTGGTGGAGAAATAGTGTGAATATTTACCTTGGGGTAATGGGGGTAAAATAGGAGATACATTTATCATCTAGTAAATTTGCTATATCCTCCGGATTAACCATTAGTTCAGGCACATTGATGGGTGTTGCCTTTAAGGTTGTGACATAATGGAAGTAAGCCTTATGGCTTCCATAGTTTGGGAGGTTATTTTTATTTAAAATATGGCTTTGGTAGATTTGATTAGTCCTCTCAGTTGCATGTTCAGATTGATAAGGGAGCTTTTACCTTGCTGGTCAATGCCATTCCTGTTTGTTAGCATAATTTTCTTTCATTGATAGGGAAGCTACAGCTGTGGAGTAGGGGGCTGCATTCTGGAAGCTGTTGTACAATTCCAGAAATACTGGTTAATCCCCTGCAAAAAAAGGAAGATACTGGTGGTTGCAAAATTACATCGCTCATCCTTTCGGTGAAGAATTTCCGTGACTAAATGGAAGGAATCCAAGCTGTATTTTTCACCATCCGTGCTTTTTGCTTTGTTGTTATTTTCATACTTAGAATGTGACATACACACACCAACATATCATTGCACACCCAGCTGCTGGTTGGAGGAGGGGTTCAGAGTTAAAGTACCATCAGTTTTATACTTCAGGCAGTTGTATAACTTCATTTTAGACCATTGAACAGAATATCATTTCAACAGAAGAAAGGAGCCGGTGAGCAAAAAAAATCACATGGGCATCCCTTCTTCAGTTTTCATCCAGTAAACTGCTACAGTTTGACTAAAGCCCACATTCTAGTGGCATTTCAGAAATGCTGATCCTGTCTGCAGCTGTAAGATGTAGATTACAGAATGGTACATGAAATATAACCCTACCTATAATGGAAGGACGCTGCGGATCTCTCTCTCTGTCCCTCTTAGTTATACTTTCCTTGACCTGTACTTGAACATGTAACCTATTACCCATGCAAGCCGTCGTGATGACATAGCTGATTGTCTGATACCCAGTTTGATGCATCCTGACTGGGTGGTCTTTGCTGTACCAAGATAAGCAGTGAATGCAGTCAGATCTATAGTTTTTTTGAACAACGATGGAGTAGTGACTTAAAGACGTTGGCAGCTGCGTTAAGTGTTGATACTAAACAGGATATTTGTTCGGGTAGATTTGTTATTTCTGTGGGCTGCTGTGATGTGTTTATCAGCCATCTAGCCATCTGTCTTATTTTCTGTATATTATTCATTCCCCCTTTAGCAGCCAGGTTGGTTCCTTCTACCTTAGGCATATCCCATTTACACATATATTGGTAAGAACAGGTTCACTAACACCAAACAAGAAAGCCTTTATTATGATCTCACAATAAAAAGAGGAAAGACATGTTATAAGCCCAAGGACAGGACAGCATTCTTACCTGTAGTGCAGCGATGGCGAACCAATGACACGCGTGTCAAACGCGATACACGCCACAAGATTTTTACATGACATGCCAGTGATCACCAACACCCAAGTTACCAGACGCTGCTTTTGCATTTGTTGCTCATGTGAATTATACTGAATTATTTTGTGCCAGAAGCTTTTGACATGCCAGACCCAAAAGGCTCGCCATCACTGCTATAATCTGTACAGAAACTGAGTATGTTTCAGAGACGGTTTGTGCTGGTACCCTTATGTTACATTTTAGAAACAATTTATTTTATCAATTACATTTTAATCAGTAATTCAGTTTAGAATATTAGTGTGGCATGTGTACATTCAATAAGGCAAGTGTTTGGTAGAAAAATGATCAGATGGTTGGAAAAACTGAAACTGTACATCAGTTCATCATAATTAATGACACAAGTTATGGATTAGAAGAACAAATCACATTAGATGTATAACGTGTTTGACATTATTCTTAGATTTAGTACAGACCTTCTGCTAAGGAAGATACCAATGGGTAAAAATCACAAGCAGAATAAATGAGAGAGAAGGATGAGAATGGTTGTTGTAGGACAGGTTACTGAACTTTATCAGAGCCAAAACAACAGATATAAAGGCCACGCAGAAAAGTCAGATGAGCAACAACAGCAAAAAGGCCCAGCCAAACCAGAGTATCCACTGTGCAATATCTGAAACTTCCTTGAAAAAAGGTCTGTGGGATATATGCATATGACAGGACATACAAGTGTTCCAGCTATATGGTTGTGCATGCCCACTGACGTCTTACTTTTTATACGTCTTTACTGATGTATCCAGGCCAATAAAGCCAAACCATACCTGCTGTAGATTAGACATGTTTTGTCCTTCTTATGGGCTTGTCAGTACAGCCTAAGTGGATAGTTTGGCTAGTCTCTGAAAACATCCAACTTGTAAAAACCCTGATGCCCATAACATTAGGGTGACTGCAAAGTATCCCAAATAAAAGCCAAATCAACAGGTAAGAAGGCCATAAAGAAACACCAGATAAGCAACAACAAAAGGAAACAGTCAAACCAGTGTTTCCACTGTGTAATACTTTAAACCTTTTTGAAATGAGACCCATGAGATATAAGAAATATACAAGTAGTTGTGGTGGGAAAAGGAGTAAGTACCAAAACTACAGACCTTGTACTAGAGTAGATTTACTTATTTGTTTATTTATTTGACATTTGTTAACTGTGTTGGCCCATCTGAGCCATCATAGCCCATTTTCAGTGGAGACTCGAGGAGAAAATCTCCAGTACATAGACTTAATTATAGCAGCAAATTAAAAACACTGAAATAATGAATAAAAGCAAGAATCATAAAAACTGTATAAGACTGACATACTCAGTAATATAAGTAGTTACAGTAATAGAACATATATGATATATGAAAGCAAATACACTGTTAAAGATATCTATAGAATGTATTATTGTATTTCAAATGGGGGGTAGGAAAGATATGAAAGTAGTATAAGTACAGACGTATGAGAACAAGAGGATAGTAAAGTGAGGTTTAGTGTTATAAAGAGAAGATAGTAAAGTGAGGCATAGTATAAACATATTTACATGGGTTATGGTAACCAGATTTGTGGATTAGAGAAAATAGCCAGAGACACAGCAGTAAATAAAGTACAGGAGTTGGAGAGTACTATCAGAGTATAGTATGCAAAAGGAGGGCAGTGGGTGGGAGGTGGTTCTTATGCATGAGGGGAGTTTATTCCAGGCCCTGGGCTACAGTGTGTTTATAGAGTATTTTTCCTATATTTTTGTTAGGTTTATGGATGGCAAGGAGTTGTTGATTGGAGGTACGGAGAGAATGATTGGGAGTGTAATAAGTGATGAGGGAGGAGCAGGATGTGGGTATCGAGAGGATGAAGTGTAGGATTCAAAATAGAGTCAATTTGAGTTGCTGGGGAAATTCTAGCCATTGGAGTATGTCGAGAGCAAGGCAGTGGTGTGAGTTATGTGGTAAGTTAGTAGCAAATTGAGCTATTCTGTGATATGTTTGTCCTAATTAGATAAAAGTGTAGACTGGATATTAGTAAAGATAGGAGCTGCATAGGGAAGGGAGGGGAGGAAGAGTATTTGAGCCAAAGAGAGTTTGGTGTCGGTGGTAAGGAATTTCCTGTTTCTATATAATAGTCCTAGTTTTTGGTAGGTTTTTAATACTTTGTTGGATGCGCAGCTTAAATTTCATTTCATCGTCAATTGTTTGTTTGTGTCTTTCGACTTTTCCCAGTTAGGGGTCGCCACAGCGGAACTCCGGTCCGCTAATGATTGGTAGTTGATTTTTACTTGCCGAGTTACCAGCCCTGACGCACAACCTTCAACGAAGGTACGCCCATTCACGCATGTCTCCACGCAGAAGACGCTCTAGCTGAGAATCAAACTGGACAGCGTCTTACTGTGAAGCAACAACGCTACCGCAGCACCACCACCGCGGATTAGTGGTACCTAAAAGTTTAGTGCGGGGCTCTGCCTTAATGGTGGTCATGTCAAGGGATGTGATAACAAAGGAAGATTTATGGTGCGCTAGAGGATGAGGCAAAAATAGTAAAAGTTTAGTTTTTTTTGGATTTAAGATGAGCTGATTGTCAGAGAGCCATTTTTCAATGGAAAGGAAAGAATTTTGGGTATGTGTGAGGGGGTCAGAGAAGGTGTTTGAGATGGTAAGGAGTGTTGAATCATATGCGCATTCAATAAGGGAGGATTGTTTGCAGGCAGTATGGCAGTCATTGGTGAAGATATTGAAAAGTAGAGGTCCAAGAATGGAGCCTTTGGGGACACCAGTTTTGATGGGGAGGAAGGAGGAACCGGAAGTGAGCCATCTAACTGATTGCTGCCTGTTGGAGAGGTAACTTGTGAATCAGTCAAGAGAGGTTGAGAATAGATAGTTTAGAAAGAAGTAAAGGGTGAGAAACAGTATAAGGCCTTAGAGAGGTCAAGGAAAAGGCAAGATACTAGCTGGTTGTTGCCTCTGGCCTCGGCTACTGTGTGGGTAAAAGATAACAGTGCAGTGGTAGTGCTATGGTATGGCCTGAAGCCATGCTATGTGGGAGTTAGCAGGCTTTCCTGAAGAAGAAAATTCATGAGCTGAGTGTGGATGCATTTTTCAAGTATTTTTAATAAAGGGGAAAGTATAGCTATGGGCCTGTAATTAGATGGGTTGGTAGAATTTCCACCTTTGTGCAAAGAGACAGTGTAAAAGGATTTCCAAATGTCTGGGACTGTGGCCTCTGGATTTGGCGGCAAGTTTGAGGAGGGTGGGGGGAAGGTTGCCCACAGAGGGGGAGCAGGGTTTAAGTTTGGGACTTAGTGATTTGATATAGGCAGTGGAGACTGGTTTTGTGCTGTGTGGTTTAGAAGAGGTGGGAGGGGAGTCAGGGTTGCAATTGGTAGCTGTCAATTTTTGAAACAGTATCTATGAAGTAGTTGTTAAGAAGAGTGGCAGTTTCTAGTGGGGTATTATTTGTGGAAGGTGTGTTCAAGGGTTTCCAGGATGTAGAATTTTGTTTACAGTAGAACAAAATTTTTGTGGATTAGATTTTCTGTTGAATTGGGGTGAGGTGCAGAAAGTTTTCTTATCTCTGTTGATACGTTTTTGGAGAGATTCCTGAGTTGTCTATAATTTTGGAGCAGAGATGGTGTTTTGCTTTTAACCCAAGCTTTCCAGGTACTCTCTTTTATGCATTAGGGAATGGGTTTCTTTAGATAACCAGGGGGCATAGTTAGCTTTAATTATGATTCTCCTAGGTGGGACAAGGGAGTTGACAATGTTAAGAAATATTTGACTGAACTTTAAGACTGCTTCACTGAGAGGGAACAGCCAGAGAACTGACCAGTCAATGAGTGATAGTAAGGAGTTAAATATTTCAGGGTTAAAATTGGACAGTTTACAACAATCTCTGTAAGAGTGTGATTTAGGTGCTTGGAGAGTGTGTCTTTGGATGTGGGTAGAAAGATGGTCACTCAAGGTATCAGGTAAGGTAAGGGAGTTACGGTAGAGAGAGGGTGTGTTAGTGAGGATCCAATGAAGGATTGACTATGTAGGTGAAGTTTTATGAACACATGTAGGTGATGTAACTAGTTGGTGGTAACCATGTAAGTTAATGCTGAGTTGTGGGGAGTGAGTTGTGAGTCTGGACAAGTCAGTGTTGACATCTCCAAGGATGATAATTTCATAAGTTATATTGAGGGATAACCAAGACAGAATATGCTCAAGGGTGGAGATATTATTACCTGGTGGGATGTATATTGAGGCTATGGCAAATTTCTTATGTTGTTTGTCTTTCGGCTTTTTCCTGGTAAGGGGTCACCACAGAGGAACTCTGGTCCGCTAATGATTGGCAGCAGATTTTTTTACGAAACTCCGAGGTACCAGCTCGAAGCCCAACCTTCAACGAAGGCATGCCCATTTAAGCATGCATGTCTTTCAAAAGCAACCCGACTGCGGGGAGGACATGCAGACTCCACACAGATGGCACTCCCAAGCCACACAGGGAATCGAACGGGAGAACCTCTTGCTGTGAGTTAACAATGCTACGGCCGTACCACAGTGGCATTTTGGCAAAATTCTTCTTCTTTTTTTTTTTTCTTTTCTTTAACACATATGCTTAACTATTGGCAAAGTGACATTTTTTGATGGATAAAAGAGTTTTTCCACTAACTAGCTTCAGACTTCAGCTTTCAGATCTCAATCCCAAAGAAAGTTGGAGTCGTTGCCATCCTTTATTCTGGTCAACTTAACCTCTCGCCTCTTACCATCCCTGTTCCAAACTTCTACCCTGCTGAAATACTTATTTTGAATTGCCACATAAGAAATGGCAAATCCTCCTTTCCCTTCTAAGTACCCTGCTCCTCCCTTCCCTTCTAAGCACCCCACTCCTCCCTTCCCTTCTAAGTACCCCACTCCTCCCTTCCCGTCTAAGTACCCTACTCCTCCCTTCCCTTCTATGTACCTTACTCCTCCCTTCCCTTCTAAGTACCCTCTCCCCCATTCCCTTCTTAGTACCCTGCTCCTCCCTTCCCTTCTAAGCACCCTACTCCTCCCTTCCCTTCTAAGCACCCTACTCCTCCCTTCCCTTCTAAGTACCCTGCTCCTCCCTTCCCTTCTAAGTACCCTGCTCCTCCCTTCCATTCTAAGTACCCTACTCCTCCCTTCCCTTCTAAGTACCCTGCTCCTCCCTTCCCTTCTAAGTACCCTGCTCCTCCCTAAGTACCCTGCTCCTCCCTTCTAAGTACCCTGCTCCTCCCTTCTAAGTACCCTGCTCCTCCCTTCCCTCCTATATGAAATTGCTGTCTTCACCAATCTACTTTCATCCCATAGGAATAAACTGCAATCCTGCTATTATAAAATAGCTAAATTTGCCTCAGGAAAACCTAACCGCACACACCACTGTGAAGCAATTGCAGAACTCAACTGGCTCGAATTCTCAAGCCATCTTTCTTATACCCAACTAAGATTAGCACATAAATTAAGTTTCAAACCCCACCTCTGCCCAGCACTTCACTCAGTCGTACAAACTTACAACCCTACTCGGTCTCTTAGATCCTCTCAGAAACAACTAATAAAGGTCATAAAACCAAACAAAAGAGCTGGACAAAGTCTATACTCCTATAATATAGCAACACTTTGAAATGAACTACCCTCCCATTTAACTCTAATGAAATCTTCCAAACTCTTTAAATCATCACTCAAACTACACTACCAAAATAACTTATCCTGTCACTGCACAACAACTAAACCTCCATAGCCTCCCCACCTCAAGCTAAACCATCCTATAGGGCAATCTCAGCTAACCTCTATATATATTGCTGCCCTACTGCCTGACTTTTTCTCCTCCTCCCTACCTCTTGCTGCCCTTTACCCCTGACTTTTCCCTCCTTCCCCCTACGACACTCACAAATTATCTCATTACCTCATCAGCCCTTTTACTCATGGGCTTAACTCTCGCTTGCTCAAAACCTTCTGTAAGTTTTATCAAAGATGGAACTATGAATATGTTTTTTTAGTGTACCATACTGAAGGTGCTACCATTACAGTATATAATGTGAATTGTGTATGATATTGTTATTTGAATGTGATACCATTAGGATATATAATGTGCATATGTACTTTTAAAACTCAAATATCCTAATGCTTATTTTTTTATACTACCGTGGAGCTTTTCTCCCCGGGCCTCCAGTGAAAATGGATCACTAGCCCAGTGGACTTTCCCGGTCAACAAATGTCAATAAATAATAATAAATAAATAAGCCTAAAAATGGGAATGTTCCTCCACTATAGGGACAGTTGGAAGGACTGCTCTAGAACCAAAATCTGCTTTAAAATAGGGAAGACAGCATGTTGATAATTGTGTGCCACTGTGTACAACAGATGAAGTGAATTGGCACATGGCTTTGTATATGCTTTCCGTTGTAGTTTTATTATCTTTACCAGATACAAGTGCAGTTACCAAATTTGCATGCTTGGATTGGTAACCATCTCACTCATTCTAGACTCTGTCAGCTGAATGAGAGATGTAGTTATTACATGCAGAGAAGGCAGGGTGCATAACAGGTCCCACGCATACTGCTTTTTCTGTGCAAGACCAGTGCACATGTAATGGACCGTTTTTAATATTGTTCTTATGATAATGAGGTTGGGGGTCAAATAGTACAATGGTTACTATCCCTGCCTCACAGTGCTTGGTTCTTTGGTTAACTTCCTGACTGGGGTCATAGCCGGCCTTAGACATAGGCCAACTAGGTGGCTGCCTAGGGTGCCACTCTGTCAGGGGCTCTGTTCCAGTATTTGTCTTTATTTATTCATTTATTTATTTATTTATTTATTTTTTGTAATAAAGAAATTGTTTCTTTAAAATATGTTGAATGAATACAGGAAAACCTGAAGAATAAGACAAACTGTCACAGAAAAGAAGAAAAAAGTAATCTGGATGGTGTAAGTAGACCAGTATATGGGCACCGGGTGATGTGTGTAGGGGGCGCTGTGAAGCCCTTTTACCTAGGGCACCAGTTGACCAAAGGCCGGCCCTGACCGGGGTTCTTTCTTTGCACAGTCTACATAATTTCCCTGTATCTACATGAGGATTTTCCAGTCTTCCCCCACATCTGAAAGACATGCCACAGTTGAACTGGGGATACTAGTTGCTCATCAGTTTCTGTGTATTGTGATGGTGTGTGCGTGACTGCCTTGTGATAAAGTGGAATGCCATCCTGGATTACTTGTCTACATTTGTCATTTGAGTGTCATGGGAGCTGTGGCTCCCTCTGCACCCAAGAATAAGAAAAAGTGACTACTGGAGAATGATCAACTGGGTAATGAGGTTTGTTTAATGTTTTGTTTTCTGCTTTCACCTGGCTTTTGCTGTTGCAGTAGTAATAAATATGCCTGTATGTTAACCTGGTAGGCTCACTGGATAAAGAGACCCAGGAGCAATGTCTGGTTCAATGACTTGCTCATGGTTGCACACTAGGAAAATAAGGTCTGAGGGAATCAAACCCTGTACCACAGTTACTACAGCTGACAGTCTTAACCCTCTGCACTACATCAAGTTCTAGGTTGTTCTAAAGTGTGACTGCTAAGGAGAGTAAAAAAAAAAAGATAGAAAGAAAAAAGAAACATTGAATGCTTATACTTTTGATTGTCAGTGTTTCCTTCTTGTCTAACATAGCTGTACAGCATAGCATAACAGGTGTGTCATACCTGATAGAAATCTGAGAGAGAGAGAGAGAGAGAGAGACAGCCAGTCCTTTTGATGGCAAACTGTCAAGTATGCATGGCATGAAACTGATGCCAGAGTGGCAATTACAACAGGCAGTGTTTCCAAGAATGGTTTGAGAGTTATTCCTCATGCCGTTTCACTGCCTACCTAGACATCACCTCCTTTGTACATCTGGATTGGGTAGTTTATATAGCTACTTATAAATGTATCCTTTCTGAATATCAGTATGAGGAGGAGGATTAGGTAGTAATGCATAACGCTCTAGGGACCTAAAACTTGTCACCACAATAAACAGGACATGCTGGAGGGATAGATTCCTGTCCCAGAGACTTCCTATACTCTGGAACAAGCTACGCATCTATGTCAAGCAAAGTTCTTCATTAGCACTCTTCAAGAAAAATCTCGATGAGTGGATGGGAAATAGGAAATACACCCCGGGGATCACTTCTGTGTCTCTGCTCGACAGTGGCACAGGAAAATAACTTTCTTGGGTGGTGTAAGCCAGAGAACCTTGTTGGCTAGGCTTACATAGGCCCTTGGGCCGATAGCCTAGTACCTACCTATGAACCTATATAGTATGGCTTACATAAACAACTACCCATATGTTGCTGATGCTTCTTTGGTAACTGTAAGAATTTGGGATCAATTCACTATCCCAGTTAACAAATTAAAAATAAAATAACTTAAATAAACTTTAGATGCCAAAGAATGGTGATGGCCTCTTGCATTGTTCAGGAAGTGTGGGCATCCCACGTCGCAGAATATAACTTGCATAATTTTTGTATGAGATGAATGGTATAACAGGCAAAGGTAAACCTGTAAGTTCCATTGACTTGTGAAGTCAAGCAGAAAGGGCATGTCAGACAAAATGCTGGCAAAAATCATCAAATAGCTGATAAACAAAGGAAGAACACAATTGGCTGAATCAAATCATATACTGCAGTAAAACTTTTTGTTTTGATTATTTGACTTTGCAGCTGTTTCTCATTAATTGCAAAGATATTTCATTCTAGCCTTTTTTGGCTTGGTCAACCAGGCAGTTTCATGACCTGAGAATCAAATGCACTGTATGAAGTTAATCTGATCAAGCCAATAGCTCACTGCAGTCATACCTCTCAACCTGTCAGTGTCAGAAATCTGGACAAAGCCAAAACGAATGTGGAGATTAAGGCCCCAAAACAGGGACAGAATTTAAATATTTCTCTTATAATCTTAGAAAGTTGCTAGAATGGCAGGTTTTGTATTATTATGTATTTTTGAAGGATTTAAAGTCTGAAACTCAAATGTCTGTTATTATTTAGTATTATTTAGTGACCTCAATCTTTAATGATTTGTCAGAAATCCACACATTTTATGAGGAACAGACCAAAAATGTGAGGCAAAAATTTGGACATTCTGGAAAAATCTGTACAGTTGAGAGGTGTGACTGCAGTATGCACAGTCTGATGAACTCTACCCGACTCCCTCAGTGACCATTTCCCTACTCAAATCATACAGCACTCCCCTCAACTACCCAACTCCCACCATATGAGAGAAAAGTGCAGTCTTTCTTCATTCAGTACTGAAGCCTTCAGTGACAGGCTCTCAACCATTAACTAGTCCTACCTGAAATACCTTCCCCTTAATGACGCAGTTCTACAATTTAATCGCACTTTCCTGGATATCCTTGTCTCCATATCTCCCCTATGAAAAGTTAGGATCAAATCATCCTTCTCTCCTTAGCTCTCTAGAGACACCCTAACTCTCATGAGACAGAGAGACAGTTACTGGAAACAATGGCTAAAATCCAAATCTGCAACTATTCTCCAAAAATACAAAGAACTTCGAAACCTTTCAAAAAAACAAATCAATAATGATAAAAAAAAATTGTATTATGACACACAGTTTACACATAAGTCCAAAATAATTCTGGCACACCATGAATAAAATTCTACACCCTGGTCAGCCTATCACCCCCAATCCCTACCCCAATAAATCTCCCCAAGAAACTGCCACCTTACTTAATACCGACTGTATCGAATCAATTAAAAAACTAACCCAAACCTGCCAAAGTTAAAACACTCCTCACACTTCACATACTACTACCAAGACCACCCCTTTATCTCTCAACCCTGACCCCACTGCTTACATAAAGTCCCTTTTACTAAAACTCAAACCATGCTCTCCCTCCTCTAACAACCTTCCTCCCCACTTCCTCAAACTTACAGCCCACTCTTTAGCTTATCCTGTCTCAATCCTCATTAACAGATCCATCCAAGAAGCCTCTGTCCCCGACATTTGGAAATCCTTTTTCACCATACCACTACACAAAGGAGGTAACTCCACAGACCCATCTAACTACAGATTCATTGCCATTCTCTGCCCACTGTCCTAATTCCTTGAAAAATGTATTCACAAACAGCCTCTGAAACACCTAATTGACAAAAATCTTCTCACCCCTGCTCAGCATGGCTTCAGACCCAATCATAGTACCACCACTGCCCTCCTATCTTTCTCCCACACTGTAGCTGAAGCCAGAGACAAAAATCTTCTCATATCTTTCCTCTTTCTCGACCACTCCAAGGCACTGTCTGTCATCCCAAGCTAATTGCTAAATTAACTGATCTTAACTTATCCCCTTCCTCTATCCAGAGGTTCACTAGCTATCTCTCAAACAGGCTCAAGTACGTGTGATGGCAATCCGCCTGTTCCCCTTTCCTACCTATCCAAACTGGTGTCCCTCAAGGCTCTGTCCTTGGTCCCCTCCTCTTCAGCATATTTACTAATCAACTATACTCCGCCTGTATCACCTCTTCCCTCATTCAATATGCTGACGACTCAACACTCATCTCTTGCTACAACAACATCTCCAACCTTCTTTCTATCATCCAAAGCACTTTCTCATCTGTGGAAAAATGGCTCACTAACAACCAACTTATTCTCAACCCCAAAAAGACTAAGCTCCTTTAATTCCTACCCAGATCTTTCTTCCACCACAAATCCACTTTCACCATTTCATCTGCCGACAACACCCTAATCAAAGCAAAACCACACCAAATGATGTGGTGCTATAATTGACAACCAGTTAATTACTTGGTGCTATAATTGACAACCAGTTAAAATTCGACTTACACGTACAACACTGTATAAAATAAAAGAACAACCAGAAATTGGGTATTCTTTATAAAAATAAATAAATTCCTAGCTCCCAACTCCAAACCCACACTAGCTCAGGCCTTCCTCCTTCCATGCCTTCTCTATGCCTCTCCAATCTTGACCCATCTCCAGTCATCCCTATTTACCAAGCTTGAGCAGACCTATAACAATATAGCCAGATTTACATGTAGACAACCTTATAACATCATTGCCTCGCCCTAAAAAAACTTCAATGGCTCGAATTCCTCCAGCTCCTGCTTCTTTCCCAGCAGTAGCTTACACACTCCTTGCTAGACAAGCCCTCTGTCTGTCCATCTCTTTTTTCCTTAGTATCCTCTTACATCCCTGATCATTCACTTTGTAGTTCTGACCAGGACTTACTTGCCATTTATAAACCAAACAAAACTATTGGCAAACTCCTCTACAAAAATTCATTGTCCAAAGCCTGGAATAGGCTTCCTCCAGACATCTGTAGTATTAACCGACTCTTTCAAGGCTGAAGTCAAAAAATGCTTCTTGAACTCAAAATCCTGCCCTTGTCACCATACCACCTAATTTCCACTCTCACTCCCTATTCTTTCCTGCCTCTCTTCTATTCTACTTTATCAAAATAGTTTGCTCCTCCTTCTCACCTTTCTTGCTGTGCAGCTATGTACTATTTCAATGTTATGACTATCTCTATTTTATTGTATTGTCTATGCAATATATGTACCCTACGTGTATTTAGATATTATATATATAACTTGTATGACAACATCTGTAGTTCCCTGTTTATACTACTTTCGTAATCTGCTACAATTTTGTAATCAGTTATAATTGTTCTGTATACTGGAGCTTTTCTCCTTGGGTCTCCACTGAAATAGGGTCCTATGACTCAGCTGGACCAACCCAGTTAACAAATGTCAAGTAAATAAATAAAATCCTAGTAACACACTGCAGCATGTGTGATGATGTGAGGTATTGCCAGCTCTGCCAGGAGAAGTGCCAGCAGAACTATCTGGAATTTGTAAAGAATTACATGTCATTTGTATATCAAACTGATTTGTACAGATGCTTGTGTTGAAAATTTATTTTTAAAGTTGCTTGTGTTAAATGTGTATCAACAGTGTGTCCTGCAGGACAGAAAATAAATATATCTTTAAATCAGACTGTACTGTTGTAACTGAGGAAATGTATACATGTTAACAGAAAATACTGGAAGAGATGAGGTTAATGTCAGTCCAGCTATCTTTGAAAATAGTGTGACATTAAATTACTTCATTTAGACAATAAATATTATATTTTATAGTTCTGATTGCAGCCAGAGATGAAATGTCTGTGCCAGAGAATGGTTTATTAGCTCCTGTAGGAAGATTGGAAGTGAGTTATTGTTATGTGATTTCGAGAAGCTGCAACAGATCTTAGCAAAGCTCTATCTGTGTGTATTATTGACACATATGTGCTAAATCCTGTCAGCTTCCAGCCAAGGGGGTAATAAGGGAACCAGAAATCATATGACCAGATGTGTGTGATGTCATTCTGTAAGCCAGCTCTGTAATGATATTTTAATACTAGATGAGACTGAAGTTTCAAAGCAGTCTGTTTCTGGAACCTGACAAAGAAGAAAGACCACTCACCTACATTATCTTGCCTTGCTCTCGTAAGTGACTGGGGAATAGTAATTATTTAAATCAGTCAGGAAAATATAGTGGGATTAGTTAAGTACTGTTTTTTTCTTTTTGTATCTTTGTAAGTCTGTTCATGTGTTATCTTAATATTTCCTGTGAATGAAACTCTGGTGTTTATTGAAAATAGATATTTAGTATTTTCATGTTCTTTTATTATTTATTATTAAACATATTTAAACTTTTCATTGTGGCTGGTCCTTTAGAGAATATTTTAAAATTTGAGAGTACTCACATCTACTTGGTGGTTCTTTGGCCACACCTGAAGGCCTTACTGCATTGGTCAAACACTATCATTTGTATTAATATTAATTTCACTCAGTATAATTGGGTACCCTTGCAAGAGCCTTAGAACACCTGGCTTTAGAATGTCTGGTGGCAGTAACTACCTTATAGTCTGGGATGAAGGGGGCATAGCTAGTAAATCTGTGCCAGCCTTTCCCAGGTGTGTGTGTGCTCACGCGCGAGCGTGCACAGATCTAATCTGAGTGTGTGTGTCAGCTGCTTGGAGCAGGGACACAGAGCTCTAGTTTCACAGAGAGAGTGATGGAGGACTTGGCTTGGACAGTCGGCTGAGGACTCAACTATACAGTTGTACCACTGGAGAGTCTTACTGGGGACCTGGAGGGAGACAGAGAAACCCAAACCCCAGACTGAGTGTGTTCCCTGTGTGCTCCTAAGGGAAATTGTGCTTGATGCAGACAGCTACATCTGGAAAAACTGTGTGTGTATTTTTGTTCCAAGTGAACATCCCTCTTCATTGTCAGTGGTGAGGATTCAGGCTCCTTGATTACTGGGAGGACATCACAGCATGCACAGTAACTTTAATGATCCTAGTAATCCACTGCAGCATGCGCAGTCTAATCCCAGTAACCCACAGTAATATGCAGTGTTAGTGTGGTAATTTCAGTCAATCATTGCAACATGCACAGTTAATCTGATGATCCCAGTACCCCATAGTAGTATGGAATGTTAGCCTGATAATCTAAGTAACCAACAGCATAATGCAACATTACTCTGGTGATTCCAGTAACCCACTGCAATGTGCTCATTTAATCTGATAATTCCAGTAACCTACAACATTATGCAGTGTTACTCTGGTGATTCCAGTAACCCAACACAGTGCACACAGTTAATTTGATAATTTCAGTAACCTACAACACCTAGGCAGTGTTAGTCTAGTGATTCTAGTAACCCACTACAGTGTGCACAGTTTATCTGATGATCCTTGTAACTAGCTGCAGTATGCAGTTTTAGATTGATGATGCCAGTAAACTACAGCAGTATGCAACATTAATTTGGTAATCCTGGTAACCCACTGCAGTATATATAGTTAATCTGATGATTCCAGTAACCCATGGCAGAATGGACAGCTGCAGAATTAGTCTGATGATCCAAGTAATCCTTTGCAGCATGCACAGATCATAAGTTCTTTGAAAAGGGGTCTATATTATATATTCGAACTTTCAAAACTTCGAATCCTATATGTTGGACAACATATGGTCAAAGTTTGAAAGATTGAATACACAATAAAAAAAAAAAAAGCTTACATTAACAGTGCATGCAGGGAAGCAAGCCCCCCTGCACCCCCACACCCCCCTACTTAAATATACCAACTCCAAGACAGCACTTCAGTGCAGAAAAGGGAAATTCTCCCATTCTGCACTGTACAGCACTGTTACATTCAACCTTCAAACTCTTGAAATGTCTATCATATGGTGGCGACCATATGACATTCGACATTTCAAGCATTCAGTTTTCTAATAGGAACCCTTAGAACAGTACTAGACTAGCTGCCCTTGTGGAGCATTTTAAACATACCCAATTTTCCTTAGTGAAGAACAAACTCTGTACCTCTTGTCTATGAGGTAAACTCCATAACCATTATGCCGACCCCCAACCATACCTCTCAAAATTTTAGTGCAAGAAATCTAGACAAAGCCTGACAACATGAAGGAAAAAATAGGCACATATTTTAATTATTACTCTTATAAACTTAGAAAGTTGCTAGAGTAACAAGAGTTTTTTTTAAAATACATTTTCTGAAGGATTTGAATTCTGAAACTCAAAGGTATGTCATTATTTAGTGACTTCAGTCCTCCGATTATCCCAATGATTTGCAAGGAAACCACAAGTTTTATAAGGAACAGACCAAAAATATGAGACAAAAATATGGACATTCTGTAAAAATCTGGACAGTTGAGATATATGCCCCCAACCTTAAAGGAAATTACTCATAGATAAGTACTAGGCTAGCTGATCTAGCGGATGATTTTAAGCCTAGCCAATTTCCCATAGGGGAGAATCAAACACTGATCCTTTTGTCTGTGAGATAAACACCTTAACCATTATAGCAGCACTCAACCTCTTAGTATGATTCTAGTAACCCACTAAACTGAGGACAGCTGCTCTGGTAATCCCAGTAACCTACTGCATTGTGCATAGTTGAAGACGTGTTCCCAAACTCTTTAGTGGTTAAAATAAATAAATAAATAAATCAGATCTCTCCTTTTACCTGAGGACCTACCAGATTCATGATGCGTGTGTTGAGCATAATGTATGATAGACAGCTTGGCTTGTATGTCTTAGTTTCATTTTAAGAAGGTGATTTGTTAAGCTTATTAAGTCATTGCTTTTCAGTTTGGATTTCTGGGTATCCTGTTGTGACAGATCACAAAGTAACTCTTGTTCTATGAATGATGCTTGCAGGTGACATTGCTAAATGTATAATGGCTGTGTGGTACAGAGGTATAAAGCCCTGAATATAGTCTAGATGTAACAGGATTGTTTAGTGACTTAGATGGTGGTGAAAATGACTCTGGGGTGGTGGGAGTGAGGACCCAACAGTAGGTCACACATTCTGGGAAAACAAAAGGAAGTCTGATCCATGCAGTGCCAGTTCCTAGTGGAGGCAGGAAGCTTCAAAGGTTGTGGGCATGGATGCCTAACCAAGCAATGCTACGTGTTATAGCTAGAAGCTGTTCATGTACAAGAATGCACACATCAGGTCACCAGTATTGTGGAGGGGCCATTCATCAGGCTTGTATGGGGACCGAGAATTAGTGTTAAGTGGAAAATTCTTATTACTGGTCAGATGATGGCCTCCTGTAACTGGATGTTGCCTGAAGAGGAACAAATGCATGAATTGGGTCACAGGAAAGATAATGCTTAGCAGGCAGTAGAGATAAACAGTGTTCTGCAAAGATAACTGTCTGACAGTACAGAAAATTAAGGCACCAAGCTGTTTATGAGTTTTGTTTTATTTAGTTCAAAGTTCAATTCCTTCAGCCTTCTTTTGGTGACTTTAAGTCACTTGACCAGATTTTCCTCTGGAGCAGTTTAGAAATTAGGCTAAGCTCCTCGGTAGTCCCCTGGACCACCTGACTAGTAACCACTTAAGAACCTTATGAACCTTGTAGAACATGTATCATTACTTTGCTATTTGTATTGTGCAAAAAGATAAATCTGTGCCTGCATTTCCGGGAGTGATTGAAGTTTTAGATGTGAACCTCAGTGTCGTGGGTGTCTGTGGTCTTGAGCATCCCAATAGTCTATTTACTCCACCCGGAAAGGTTTATTGGAAATGTATTCCCAGCAGACTCCTTCCATCCCTGGTAGTGTCTGTGAGGAGGATAAACTAAACAGAAAACCTCAAAGATGGGAGGAGGCACAGAGACACAGGTGATAAGTGGAACCAGTTGCTGCAATTTTAGAAGGCATGGCCATATATGTACAAATGTGCACACTTGTCCAATAGCAAACATTTGTCATATCTGAATAATTCTAAGTATGGCAGAAGGAGAATATCAAAATCCAAGTCTGATGGTTGCTTTTATATATAATAAAGTAAAAATCTCACTGATTATTTGCAAGGTACCTGCTATTCTTGAGCTAGCTGGAGATGAGATGATTTATCAGTTTCAGCATGGCTTATTCAGTATATAAATATTAACGCAAATGACGCAGATACAGTTTCTTCATTGTTTTACATTCTTGGAAGTTCCCTCATAGCTTTTTTAAGGTATTTTAATATATGTAAAAGTCTGTGTCATTAAAGGAAAAGCACTGTAATCTTCCTTTTTTGTCAGGATATTATCCCATGACACACCACTGGTATTATTAAACTGAGAAGTGAAGCATAAACTTTTCAAATCCCACTGGACATGTGATGCTATTGTATATTATTCATAGTGAAGTTCACTTTAACTGTTTATCTTCTAATCAGTCTAAATTTGTATGCAGCTTGTGATGCTAATGTTTGTTTTTGGTTCCATATATTAGGACTTGTCTGGAATAGATTTGAAACAGATGATTACTGGAGATTTTTTTTTTTGTTTATTAATTTGCTTATTCATTTAATTTTGTAATCTTTTATGTGTAAGTGGGTTGGTCCCGAACAGGACTGTTAGTAGGTCACAACACAATATCTGAAGTTAAAAGATAGAGCATGCTAGAACTTAAATGGTACATAAATGGTAAAATAGTGAAAAAATAAATTAGGAAGAACAGTAACATGAGCATGGCAGAGTAACAGATGTGTATCACTTCGGTAATCAGTACTGTTCTAGGACTTTAAATGAATATTGCACACGTAAAAGCAAATGCAGTACAAGATGATCCAGTGTAATATGAAACATAGTTACACTTGATAGGTGCAGAGATTAAGACATTTGTACTACAGGAATACAGTTTGCATGAGGGAATGGATAAAGTTAAAAAGAATAGGGTAGAAAAGTGGAGTGATCTACGTGGTAAAAGTACAGGTATGAAAACCAACACAGGATGGAGCCATAGATTTAACTGTTATGGATCAGGGAATCAGTGAAATGGATCGGGCACTGTTTATTACTCTGATAACAAGTGCATTTTACTTAAGTGAAACAGTAAGGTTCATTTCTAAATGAACAAAATGTGACCCTACAAATCTTGTTGAGCAGGGTTTGAAGTCTGTATTAATGGTGGATGCTGCAGTTGAATATGTGTAATAGATGAGAGATATACTAGCTAGATATTAAACTTTAGTTTATGTGATCTGCAAACTGCACTCCAAGATTTTTTTGTCTTCTTTCCAGGGGGTGACTTTCCGTGTGGAGAATAATGAGCTGGTCATTGCTCGAATCCTTCATGGAGGAATGATTGACCAGCAAGGACTGCTGCATGTCGGTGACATAATCAAGGAAGTGAATGGGAAGGAGGTGGGCAATGATCCCAAGGTCCTGCAGGAGATGCTGAAGAATGCCAGTGGCAGTGTTGTCCTCAAAGTCCTGCCAAGCTACCAAGAGCCACATCCGCCCCGCCAGGTAGGGAGTACCTGCTCAAACTAAGTAAAAACTGCTAAAACTTATCAGTGGTTAACTGTGGCCATGTGTTTTTATTGACACATTTTTATTTACTGTTCCTATTGTTGATATACCAGCTTAGTCTGTTAGGAGTTTACTCCACATCTCTAAAATGTCTGCCATTGCAGATCTCTGTGTTACTTACATGCTAGCAGATTATGCTTTGGTTGTGTGTTTGTTTTTCTTTTGCAGAATTACTTACACAACTACTTTTTGTAACTCCCATTACTCCTTCTGCTTTGCATTATTAACATAGTTCTTTTCAAAGATTGGCACCTTGTTGCTCCAATCTGTGCCAACCAGCTTTTCTCCTACTTCCTGGCTAAAATGATTATAAAGATTTTGATAAATTCCAGTGTAAATCAGGTGCACTGCCTCCCCACATGCAACTTCTGTGTAGTTGTTTCCTCATGTAATACAACCCATTTCATTCCAAATGTGGCGCATCTGTCTTCTCCAGAATTGTTTAAATCGGATCCCCTGCAACTGTTCCCTTACAATTGACCTGTGACTTTTTTCTTACTTTTTCTTGGACAGGGGTTATTGTTCTTTTAATATGTCTGTTTAATGTGAGTTGCCCTCTCCCTCTCTCTCATTTATGTTGGCATACCTGCATACATTTTCTCTAAACCCTGTGGCTTTGTCCACCTTCAGATTAGTGACATTTTTCTGGACCTTCTTCTCAGCAAAAGAGGTTTACTGTCATTTTTTTTCTTTTCTGCTGATTTTCCCTCCATAGTTCCCTTTGTTTTAGCTGTAAAATCCAAAAGGAAACTTAGACCAAATTTGTTCTCATACTCTTCCTCCCAGGATGTAGTCATTTGAGTCACATAACCTTCGTCCAGTCTTGCTTTGTTATAAACAGCATAACAGCTGTAGTGTATTGATACTATAATACATGTGCCATGTGAGCTCTCATCTGACTGAATGTGCATTTATGTATTGATCAGGTTTGGGTAAAGATACATTACCTTCCGCTGGCTTTTTGTATTTTCTTATGTATTTCATTTACAGCTTCATTGTATCTTGATAAATTCCTACAAAACTACAAGGCAGAATTTTGAAGGGAGAGGAAAGAAAGTAAAAATTAAATGAATGGCGAACGCACTGCTTTAGCATGAAAATGAAGGGTATTTGTGCCAGTACTATGTCAACACTAAGTTAAGGCCATTAAAGAAATGGGGATAAGTAATACTTTTACTGGAAAACAAAATACAGAACCTTTTGTGCACAAATCATTTATATCCCTTGATCACAGTAGTACAAGAGCAGTTGTAAATGGATATTGGTGAGATGTTCTTCATATTGATCACTGCTGCAGTAGCCTTGGCTATATGGGTTATATCCTTCTTAGGATGTAACAGACGACCAGCTTACAAAGATTCAAGACACCTCTGCACCTAAGCCATTAGTCAGCACAACCTGAATGGTCTAATAAGACAGGTTTGGGTGCCAAGCCCTCAAGAGCCTTCCTGCTGCCAAAGAGAGTGGGCATAGAAGATCGACTGCAAGCTTGTGCTGTTCCATTGCTGGACAGATAAGTTCCTTTTGTGAAAAAAAACTTCCACGTTTATTTTTATTGGTTTAATTTACTTTCTTGTGTGTACATTTTAAGCTAGGAATGTGTGTTTTTATTGACTTTACTGCACTTTTAAATGGGAGAGCACTTTTGTGTTTGACAGTATAAAAGTTGATTTAAACATTCTAAAACAATTTTTTCCCTGTGGGCAAACTATGTTTAAATTACTTTTTGTAACTGGTAAAGTCTATTGGGAGTGTTTTTATTGTGTTTTTATTGGGAAAGGTGACTTTGTACTACTTTTGATATTTTACTGGTGTGCTGCTTATTTTCCAAGAGAAAGAGGCACATTTTTGACTTGATCATAGAACAAACAACTGGTCCCATGGTCAGTCGTTCCAGCCACAAAAGAAAAATTTAAATAAACAGGCTTTCCCACCACAGCAGGCTAGCAATTTGCCTCAGCCACAGGTTGGTGACTGCTGTGGCCAAATCTGGTTCCGCAGATCCCTATGCCATTGCCCATACAACCTTTATGGACTGGGGATGTCCTCTGTTGCTTTTGGGGTCCCCTCTATGGGCAAGGGGGAGCCAGGTTTGTCTATGTTGGGAGAGGGGGCATGGAAGGTGTCCTTGCTTAACCGGAATGTTGTGTGCAGCCCTGGAGAAGCTACTGCTGCCATTAAAAATCCTGTTTGCCCTATCTTTCCTGTCAAAGAGAAACAAAAAATTAAATGTATAGCCTCTCCTGCTTCAGTTTCTGGACAGAAATAATTTGTCTACCTCTGGGTCTTGTACAGTCTGTTCACCCTTGTTATTAAAAGGTGAATCTGGAGAGGAATGTGATGGGACAGATGCAGGTTGTTTTCTTCAGATTTCTGATTCAAAGTTAGAGAGAATCATGCTATCTGAATCTCACTGTCTAAGATTCCCTTTCTCTGAGACTATTCCCAGAATGTGTCAATGCTTTCAGTAGGAGAACACTGATGTTTCTCAGTCCCTCAGAAAATGCAATAAAATTCCCTGAACCTCCTTCCATCCTCCCCGTGTCAGCATTGTTGGATGTGTTTGTCACAGCCTATTTTCCTGGCTGGCCCTGCTGCGCCTATGAAAGCAGATAGAATGTACAGTTCCTCAGTCTTTCAAATTTCTATACACTTTTCCCAGACATGCCCAGAAGCTACAGCTTTAGTTGGTACAACTGCTGCCAAGCATGTTGTTAATTCTAATACTTCTTCTGATGAGGATAGCAAAACAATTGGCTTTCAACATGGTTGCATGCCAATCATTTGTTTAATTCCAGCTCTCCTAGTGTGAAAAAAAAGAAACTGATAGATAAGGGCTATAATTATGCCTGTGTTAGTAAAATTGAGTAACTGTCTAGTAAGTACACTATCTGGAAGCCAGCAAATAAGAAACCTGGAGAGCCTGAAAGAAAATCAGCTAGAAAAGTTGAAGAAAAATCATTGCCTGTGCAGAATCCTGCAGCTGTTCAGCAAAAAGCAGTTCAAGCTCCAGGTTTGATACAAGAGATGTCTTCCAATAATTTAGAAAAAAAAAGTCAAATGTGCTCAGAACTTATTAAAATAAATTAAACATTGAAGGAGTTTATCAGTTCTAAAAAAGGCTGGAAAATTTGAATAAGCTTAAGACAACTCTTCAGGTGAACTGATATCAGAGGATGAAATGAAGAAAAGGCTAGCTGAGTATGAAACTGCTCTAGATGAATACAGAGCACATAGTGAAAACCTGATATTTCCCTCTGTACCAGATAAACTGAAAATAACAGACTCTATTAATTTTATGAAAGCACAAATTAGTAACTGGATTGGTATCAACAGCAGGAGTTGTTAATTGAAAGGACACATTGTGTGTATGCTCCAAACCTAGCCACAAGAAAGCAGCCAAGACCTCTAATAGTTAAGATCCTACCAACAAGAAGAGTGGATCCTGACAAAACTGTGGCAGAAGGACAAAATATTAAAAATTGGAGACAATATAGTGCTTTTGGAAAAATGGTTATTCACCATACACAAGGCAGTAGAGAAGCACATTTATCCCAACAATTAAGAAATGTTAAGAGGCAGGTGTGAGATTCAAGCTGTTGTATCCAGCTGTCTTCAGAATATTTTTTCCTTGAGGGCCAAAGTCATTTTTAATGCAGACCAAGGCAAAGGAGGAAGTAAAAAAGTTTGTCCAACAAAAGTGGAAAGGGATGATGATGAAGCAGGGCGGTGGAGGTTGAAGAAATAAGGAGAGAGTGTGATTCTGAATGCAAATCCTTAAGGAGAATAACAGCCATACAGAATATTATATTCATAAGTAGCAGAAAGTTTTCCTAAGAACTGAGCCAAAATGAGAATGGAGAAAGGAGATGCTGCTGATATGGATGACTGCAACTAGGAGTAAAGAAAATAGGCAAAAAGGAGGTGGAATTTACTGAAGAAAGTTGGCAAAGGAACCAAGGCATTGAGAGCAAATAACTAGAGAGGGAAAGATAACAGAATATGAAGAATTCAAGAACACATGTGGACTTCAGGCTAGAGATTAGCTGCTCTATCAGGGATTGATATCAGAGTACAGGCAAAGAAAAAAGGGTAGGAGAATCCTAAGTGAACAACCTGTTCTGGTAGAGTTTTTAGTTAAATGTAGAACAGGAGCTGCTTTTAAAAAGGAATAATTAGTAGGGTATATAAAATATATACATGATAATTATAGGAATCAGTGAGAACAGGTTAGAAAAGATTGGGAAGAAATGTTGGATAAACAGTTTGCAAGGAAACAATGGGGGAAGGATGTATGTGTGGCTCCCAAATATGCATCAAAGTCTAGAAGATTTAGGAAATTTGCTTAAAAGTGTTTGCATGAGTATTTTTGTACTCCAAGCAAACTCCAAATAATTTTTCCTCTGGTAGATGGCAAATGTTTGGAGGTGTGATGGGAAAGAAAGAGGTAACTGGGAATATATGTTTTGGGAGTGCAATGAGTTGTCAGACTTTAAAAACTCCCTACAGAGTACCCTGTTAGTAATATTAGGTGACCATATGGGTATAACTAAGGAAATTATTTTTTTAAACTAGGATATAGGATCTGAATTACCTAGACAAGGTCTTGTTAAGTTTAATTCTGGTGGCTGCCAAAAAAAGCAATTATTAGAAAATGTAAATCGAAATCTAAAGCAACTGTATTTGAAGTAGTGAATATTAGATAAAAGAAACTGGAATTTGTATGAGGGTATCTTTAGAAAAGGAGAGGAGCAAATTGCATAGAAAAAATGTAAATTATGAGAATGATACATACATAATAACGTTTTGGAGGAAGGGTGAGGTTTAACAGAAAGCCGGAATTGATGAGTATATTTAATGCTGAATTCATGATAATTGTATGAAAGAATATATGCGGTATATAATGTTTGTAACTGTGAACGTGTTCATATGGTTTGTTTTCTTTTATATAAATGTATGTTTGCCTATGTCTTAAGTGATAATTCAATAAAGTACAAAAAGGATGGTAAATCAATACGTTTGAGGAAACAGTGTATGCTTCTACAACTTTAATTGTTAGAAGTTTGAATTGTTAGGCACACACATTAAAGTTTATTGTAACTACTTATGAAAGAAGGAGGTATGTTTTATCTGCAGTTCCTTCCTGTGAAGAAAACTCTGCTTTTTTTTCTGTTTCTCAGGTGGCTACTCATTGTCCGAAGTGTCCTTATAACTCTGTAGATGCTAAATTCAAAGCTGTTGCCAGTGGTGCTGTGTTGGGGAGGATTGCCCAGCTGTGTTCTCAGAACTTTCCAGAGGATGTATAAAATGAGATTTGCAATTCACCTTTGGATATACATTTAGATTTTGGACCCTCTGCAGCAAAGATAATCAAAAAATTGATGAGAGGGTTAAGCTAAAACAGGGAATCTCTCAGATTATTCAGCCCTCCTTCTCCAAATTTTCCAAGGTTTTTCTGATCCCTCATCCAATTTTGGCAAGACGCAAAACAAACAGTCTCAGAAAAATATTGCTAAGCAGATATTTAAAACTCAGTGGCAGGGAGGTTCAAAAAAGAAAGCAGGAACCCCCCCCCACCCTCTAACAAAGAACAGTTAAATAAGGCAGAATGATTATGTGAGGGACCTTGTCACCCCACCCCTCCAAACTTCATAATCTCTTATCCCTTCCAGACAGTCCAAATCTCTCTGTCTCTCTCTCTCTGGCAACAGATTGTTGCAGACATATGGGTTCTGAGACTGATTCAGCAGGGTTACAGATGACAGTGGAAATAAATCCCCCATTCCAGGGCAGTATTCCACATCCACCAGATCCAGCCCCTCTGTTCCCTCCTGTCCTACAGCATGTGCCTTCTCAGGGGGTAATAAAAACAGTTCCTCCTTCCCGTATGAGAAAAGGTCTTTATTCAATAATGTTTCTGGTTGCAAAGAAAGAAAGAAAATGCCTGGAGACAAATTCTGGATCTTTTTTCCTAAACATCTTAAACCAGACTGTGATAGTGCCCAAGTTCAAAATTATTTCACTTCAAAACCTCTTCCTCACTTGAATCTGTTGGTCAACTTAGATTTAAAAGATGCATATCATCATATTCTTATCCATCCAGACTTCAGACATTTCTTAAGATTTTGTGAATCTGGATCACATTATCAGTTCTCTGTCATACCTTTTGGGCTGTCCACTGCTCCAAGAGTGTTCACAAAATGTCTAGCTCCAGTTATAGCACATTGCAGGCTACAGGGTATCCACATTTTTTCCATATTTAGATGACATATTTATCTTTGCAGAGTCTTTAGTGTCATAAATCTCTCACTTGAGTGAGAGTTCTCCTATGCAGGCTACGATTTCAAGAGAACATTCAAAAGTCTTTTTTGACTCCATCACACATGATTGTGTTCCTGAGGTGTCTGCTAAGACACCTCAGTGTAAAGAGCTTTTCTTCCATATGAAAAACTAGACCTATATTTAGATCTGTTCTAGGGGTTTTCCACTCAGACTTTGGGGAATATCTCAAGTCTCATGACACCAAGTAATTTCTCTTCTCACAAATCCAAGAACTGGAATCTAAAAAGATAATGGGTGTTGATGCTGGGACAAGACAGACATCAGATACCACTTTAGCTTTCTTATCTGTAACTCTGCTGAATCAGTCTCAGAACTCATATGTCTGCAACAATCTGTTGCCAGAGAGAGACAGAGAGATTTGGACTGTCTGGAAGGGATAAGAGATTATGCAATGGTTGGAATTGCTGGAGCCATGTCAGACTCCAAACCAGTTACAAGTGGCATCCCACAAGGCTCAGTCCTGGGACCTCTCTTGTTCGGTATATATTTCTCGGAGGTACAGGCCAACATGGAAGGACTGTGGCTGACCAAGTTCGCAGATGACTGCAAACTGGGTGCCATAATTGACTCTCCAGCCAACACAAGCATCCTCCAAAAGGGCCTCATAGAAACAGACAACTGGTGCCAGAGCCATGGCCTCAAGCTAAATGCCAAAAAGTGTATAGTCATCCCCTTTGGCAAAAACAAAATGCCCACAAATTACCACATAGGTGGTAATCCATTAAGTATGGAAGAAGTAATTAGGGACCTGGGGACCCAAGTTGATAGCAATCTCTCATTTGACAACCACGTGGCCAAAGTGGTTAGAAAAACATTTTATATAGCCCACCTAATCATGAAGGGATTCACATCTAGACCAGGGGAGATCATCGTGCCTCTTTACTCATCCCTCATCAGGCCCATAATTGAGTACAATGCCCCTTTTGGGATGTACCTTATCAGACACCTGCAGCAACTGGAAAGACCCCAAAAGTACCTCACCAAGAGGATCAAAGGGCTCAAACAGATGCCATATGCTGCCCGGTTAAAGAAACTCCAGCTCTAGTCAGTGGCATACCACTTGCTCAGAGGCGATCTGTGCCTGACGTATAAAGCCATGTCCAATCCAGAATTAATGGACATGCTGCACCTCAGAAAATCCAAATCCCATCGAGCTACACGCTCAAGAGACTTTAACCTCAGCACTGAAATAAATAGGACATGCTGGAGGGACAGATTCATAACCCAGAGGCTCCCTTCACTCTGGAATAAAATCCCAGTCAAGGTTAGGCAAAGTCCCTCACTGACTCTCTTCAAGAGGAATCTTGATGAGTGGATGGGGGATCATAGGTTACCCTGGGTATCACTTCTGTGTCACTGTTAGAGGCACAGTATACTAACCTCAAAAAAGGGCATAGCAAAATTAATTTAAAATGGGTGGCGAAAGCCAAACACACTTTGGCTAGGCTTATAAATGCCCTAGGGCAGATAGCCTAGTATGAACCTATGAACATGATAACTCTATCAAAACTATACATGAGAAAGCTACAGTGGTATCTGATGTCTGTCTTGTCCCAGCATCAACACCCATTATCTTTTTAGATTCCAGTTCTTGGATCTGTGAGAAGAGAAATTACTTGGTGGAGACATAAAATATTACTGAATCCAAGTTTCCTCTTCTCCCCTACTTCTGCAAAGCAGTCAGTCATCACAGATGTCTCACGCTTTGCTTGGAGAGCAGTGACAAGGGGAATAAAGGTGCAAGGTATCTGCGGCATCAAAGACAGTCACAAAGCGCATAAATATAAAATAGATGCTTGCCCTTACTAAGGCACTCAATTCTCTGAATCACCTTTGTTCCCCAGGACCACTTCAAGCTGTTAAAGACAGTATCATAGTGATGTGGTACATAAACAAGCAAGACTAGCCTTGATAAAATGGGATATAGCTTAACAACACATTCTGACTGTACAGGCTTTCTACATTCCATCAGAGCAAAACATTCCTATGGCCTGTCTTACTCCTCTATCAAGGTTCATTTGTCATCTGTTTCACTGTATCTGCCCATGGATCCCCCTCTTTCAAGGCATTTCCATGTCAAAAACATTTTTGAAAGTGTTTTTGCATAAGACCTCCATAAAATGGTGACTTTTCCTTGGGATCTTAATTTTGTGTTAGCGATGATAACCTTTGCTCCATTTGAACCAGCTCATCTTATTGGTTACTTTGACCTCTGCAAGAAGAGTATATGAGTTGCAAGCACTTAGGAGGGGTCAATCCTATCTCATTTTAAACGGAGACAGGGTTTCCTTGAGGACTAATTCTTTTTTATACCTAAAGTTGTATCTCAGTTTACTTTAAGGTAAACTGTCTGTCACCCTTTGTTCTTTCCTGAGCTCCAAAATAAGTGAGAAAGGATACTTCATACCTTAGATGTCCACAGATAATTCAGCTAGTCTCCTGACATTTCAGAACTTCCAATTAATTGTTCATGACTTGTGAATATAATAAGAAGGGGCAACCTGTGTCAAATGGTTGTCACAGGATGTTACCTTTTGTCAGTCCCACCTCAATAAAGCCATTCCAGACAGGACCAAAGCACATTCTACCAGGGCTGTGCCTTAATCTGAGGCTTTTTATAAAGGATTGGACTCTAGAATTATTCTGGAATCAGCAACTTGGTCATCTGTACATACTTGTACAAAGCAGTATGAGCTAGATTCGTCCTCCAGTGCTAGGCCAGGCTTTGCTAACACCAGTCCCCAGGGCTCATAGACCCTTGTCCTACCACCTCCCAAATGTAGTTAGTAATCTACCCATATAGCTAAGGCTGTTGCAGCAGTAATTAATATGATGAACAAAGTTGTGTAAGCTAACTTACCATAACAGTAGATGTTCGAATGATCCCTGCTGTGGCTCCTCCTTCCATTTCCCCTTGTTTCTTGGTGGGTTTTTATGCCTGGGTGTGGAAATTTACATTTTGCTTTTTCTAGTATTGTCCTGTCTGGGCTCAGCCTCCCTATCTCAGCTGGCATGAAAGCTCTGAAGGGCTTGGCACCCAAATTTGTTTTTTTAGTCAGCTTGGCTCGAGCTCAGCTAATTAATAGTTTTGGCACACGGAAGGTGCCCTGAAGCTTTGGAAGCTGTCTGGCTGTTGTATCCTATGCCACATAAAACCATATAGCTTAGGCTACTGTGTCAGTGATCATTCAAACATCTACTGCTATGGTAAGTTTACTTACACAATTGTACTTTATGTGTAGAGATTTGTGCACAAAAGTGATTTACACAAGATAACATTTCATACAGAATTATTCTTGCATCAAGTCGATTGCCAAACGGAATCTGAGTATTTTATCTTGTTTATCATGGTAACAGTTATTGAGTATAGAAAGGCATGCACTTGTATACATGTTAATTGACTAGAACAACACAAGCATTTGACATAATGGGGGAAACTAACTATTAATGGTATACAGCAACTTGTTCAGAGTGAATTATTACATAAAATCTTTTAAGTATAGTGACTACTGATATAAAGACATTTTGTAAATCAACTTTTGCATAATGAACATTGTGTAACCACAGCCCTGGATGAAAAAACAAACATAAACTGGAAAACAATGTGAAGATACTATTTTTATTAAAAGCAAAATTTTAATATGAAATAAAGTTATTGAAAACAGGGAAAAGAAAACAGTTTCAGTTCTGCTTAATGTCATGAGCAAGAAAACGTAAAAGATGTTGCATACTATATTATCAGTAGATAAGCCCGCATTACAACCAGGACATTGAACAAAGCGCATAATTATTACTCAACAGCTCAGTTTCTGTAACAGAAATCAGTTTAACAATGAGGTCATACCTTAGCATTACAGAAGAATTGTACATATTAACATGGTATTATAAGTTTGGATGTAGAATGCTTGATCCTTTAAGAGACGTATTTGTGTGTGGCACATATTCTGAGAAAATACCTTCAGATAGCGTCAGACGTTATCTCCTATCCCGTATCTATCTTGATCAATAGATCCATAAAAGAATCCATAATCCCATCTATTTGGAAAATCTCATATATCATCCCTCTCCACAAAGGTGGTTCCTCCACGGAAACTTCCAACTACAGACCGATAGCAATCCTGTCCCCACTAGCTAAAATCATGGAGAGGTGCGTTCACAGACAACTTATGAACTACCTTACCCTCAATTGTCTCCTGTCTAATTCCCAACACGGGTTTCGCCCCCATCACAGTACCACCACTGCTCTCATCTCCTTTACTGACTCAATTAATAATAACCGCAACAATAAACTCATTTCCTCTGCTCTCTTTCTGGACCTATCGAAAGCTTTCGACATGGTCAACCACCAACTACTGCTCCAAACACTGGAAGGCTTTCATCTAGACAACCCAGCCCTAAATTGGTTTAAAGCCTACCTCACTGGTAGGCAACAGGCTGTACAATGGCAAAACAGGCTATCTGACCTACTACCTAATACCATTGGCGTCCCCCAGGTCTCTATACTAGGTCCCCTCCTATTCTCAGTCTTCATCAACAATCTTCACCTAGTTATACCCGAAGCCACCTGCATTCAATATGCAGATGACTCCACCCTGATCTGCTCTGACATCTCTCTCTCACAACTACAAATAAAGACCCAGAACTGTTTCACGAAAATCGAAAACTGGTTCACTGAACGGAAACTACTACTAAATCCTGCAAAAACCAAGATGCTACTATTTTTTCCATCAGTAGCTACTCCCCTAGGTAATGAACCTCTATCTCCTAATAGTCTCTCATTCCATGTAAAATCCACCAACGGGACCATCATAGACCCTGTTCCCAACACTAAACTATTAGGAGTAACAATTGACCACAAGTTGAAATTTGACACTCACATTAGCAATACCATCAGGACAGTTAATAAAAAACTTGGGTCAATGTATCATATTAGGAATTTCTTAACCCCTCACACCAAACTTACCATTGCTCGAACTCATCTTCTCTCTACCCTCATGTACGCTTCCCCTATCCTATCTTTCCTCAATAAGCGTGAACTCAACATGCTCACCATCGCCTATAATCACATAGCAAGATTTATAACTGAAACCCCATACCGCACCCATCATTGCCTTAACCTAAAGAAACTTGGCTGGCTTGAACTGCCCAATCTTCTCAAATTCACTCAACTTACGGAAGTATTTAAAATAATTAACCAGCCTGACAGAGTCCCTGCTCTGGCCAAAGTATTTCCACCCTATTCAAACCTGAATTTCCTCCGTTCAGTGCATAGTGTTCAAATTAAAACCATCATATCCAAGAACTCTGGCGGGGATGCCATCTATGCCAACTCCATAGGGAAAACCTGGAACGCACTTCCCAACAATTTAAGATGCATAACCTTGCTTAACGTATTCAAAATTAACCTCAGCCAATTCCTGAAATCACACTGGTTATGCCCTTGCCCTAAACCAGATTAAACCTAGCCAACAACCACTTCGCTAGACTCTTTAATCCATGGTAGACTAGTTGACTATCATCCCCTCATCTAGTATCTCCTCCCCACCTCACCTCCTCCGTGAAGGAATCGTGAATTACTAACTAGTTGTTATTGATGTACTCATTTATATATATGTTAAAAATGTTTTTTGTTCTCTACCTGTTTTTATCTCCTTAGAATATTATGTATGTCGGTTACTTTCTTAGCATATTGTAGTGGAGCTTTTCTCCCCGGGCCTCTGCTGAAAATGGACATGTATCCAGCTAGACCAGCCCGGTCAACAAATGTAAAATAAATAAATAAATAAAATAAAATACATTTAAGACTTGTCAGGAAAGGCTTAATATTAAAATTGCAATGAAAGTGACTGTGTGAAATGCCTTAAAAGTGCACCAATAATTGGGTATCTTTTGGACACACTAGGAGACTAGAATGTTTGCAATGTGGTATAATGGCATGTACGTTTCCTACTGTTTAAAGGAAAAGACAGAAATTGTCATAAAGAATATGTCTGTGCACAGATTCACATTGCTTTGCTCAAGTAATGTTTGCTCACTTTATAGCTATTCAACAATTGTTTATTAAAGATGTCTTTACTGTTGAAGTGTTTCCTTGCTACTCTTTGTGGTGATGTACAAAGGCTCGAGCTATAAAGCTTGATATCCTGAGGCTAATAAGTACTGGAGAAAGAATTCTCTTTATGTTCTAAGGACAATTGCTCCTTCTCTGAACTGGAGAAACCTTTAACAATATATAGTTAGGATGGGGGTGCAGGAGGAACTTGTTGCTTTTTGAAAATAGTTATTTATAATTGTTATATTATCAACCCCCCCATCCTTTTTCCATTTTTTTCTACAAAATATCAGGGTGTCATGTTAACTTTCGCCACCTCTGTTGAATCAGCACCACTATTCCATCTTCTCTGATAGTCATACAGGTCTTCTCTCATGCAGTCCATCTATTGGCTGGATACCCTCATTTCCTCTTACCTTCATCCTGTCTGTCCCAAATCATCTTCATCACCCTGTCTTCTGCTTTCCCACAAATGGGTCTGAACTACTGCAATCTGTTCTCTTTCACATTCTCTGCAATTTGAGTTACATTGGTTTCTGCTCTGATGTCATTGTTCCTTCGTCTATCCCACAGTGTGTACAACATTTCCATCACCTCTAGTTTCCTTAGCTGCTCTTCCTTGACTGCCCAGGTTTCTGTACCATACAAGCTGCACCACTGTTTTGTATACATTACCTTTCAGCTTATTCGGCATTCTTTTATCACACACTACCCCTGACACTCTCTTCTAGGTCCCCTCATTCACATTCCCTTCTCAACCACCCAGCCCACTATTTTTGCTTCTGTCTGAATTTTCACCTTCTTCTGGTTTCTCCCATTTGCTGCTATATCACAACTGTTTTGTCTGTACTGAATTCTATCCCATGCGCCTTCAGTAGTACATTCCATTTACCTATCGTTTGCTTAAGCTTCTTTTCACAGTTTGCTTGTAATGCCACATTGTCTGCAGAGAGCAGCTTTGTTGATCTGTCTCCTCTGACCTGTTTGCTAATGTTGCCCCTCACCAGTTTGAGCAGTAGCGGGCTCAGAGTTGAACCTTGTTGCACATCCATTTCCATTGGGAACCCCTCTGTGAGTTAAAACAGTTTGTACTTGTGTCACTGTGTCCTTGTACATAACCAGCAATAATTCTACCAAGAAATTCTATTTCTAACATTATATATATATATATATTTAAACTGATTTGCCATTCTGTACAGTTACACATGCTTTGTGCTTATGTATACTTGAGTAATGGGTTTCATACAGGACTGTATGAGCTATTCTGTTTAGAGCTCATACATTTTAATGTAACATAGCAGTCACGTATGTACTGGGCCAAATGATATCGATAGTACATTTAGTAAACATAGGGCAAGAAAACAGATGGAAAGTAAATAAAGTATATAACATGTCTGATACAGATGGTGAGACTGAAACAGAGAAACAGCAGCAGACTGAAGAAACCAGCAACGATAATTTACTTTGGAATTTGATAATGTGACAAAAGATGATGATAAAACTGTATGTCTCATTCTGTAAACATAATAGGGTTAGACTTAAAAAGGTATCTGGTTAAAGGCCAAGTGTTATAGGTTCATAGGTGTGTACTAGGCTAATGTAGCCATAGGATTACCCTGGCATAGTGCCACCCGACCTTAGTTCCCAGTGCCTCTGTCGAGTAGAGCCACTGCCTATAATTTATTTTGCAAACTATAATAGTGTTTCCAAAAACAACACTGAAAAAACAGCAGTGTAGCTGATGACATATATATAAGTGAGAAAGTGACCACAGAAGGTGAAACGTGAATGTCACTGATAGGTAATGATAATTATGCATGTTTAGCAGAGGATGACCAGAGCCATAGCCAAAGAAGGATAAATGAGCAGATTGCTTCCCCAAGAAGGACAAATGTTTTGGGGTAAACCATACAATGGATGCATGACCAAAGTTGTGACAGTCATGGAATGAATAACCCAACTTCTCCCCATCCACTATGGATAACCGTTTGTATTTCATGAAGGTGGAAGATTGCATTCAGATTGCTACAGTCAGAAATGGAAGACAGAAGTTTAGATATAGGATTATCTAATTTGCTGGCAGCCATTATGGCTGTAGGCCAGAACCCCAGAAACACTACTCATTGTGCTTCAGGGGGCACATAAATTGAATTTGTAAGGATGGAAAATTGCAATCTGAACTGAAAATAAATGGTTTGATCATTGTAGATCAGTGTATGTGCTGTGTCTTTAAGAAGCATATCAAGGACTGAACGTGCACATATAAATACTGGGCGCATGCTATTCCCAGTGCCATTTTGAGAGTGTAGCCAGAGAGTGAGCATGTATGATTGCAGTAGTTAGTTTGTATATAAGTTACTCAAGTTAAAGTCAGTAAACTTCTATTGTGATGTGTTTGTATATAATAAAGCTGCTTGAACAGAACCCACAAAGTGTCTTCTGTTGTGTCCAAAGTAGATCACAGAGAATAAGATTCAGAACCATGATGTGCAGAGATGACAGTGAAGGTAAACTAAGAGAAATGAGGACAAAAAAGAGCCAGAAAAGAAGAAAAGGTAATACGAATATGCACAAACTACTTATTTCACAAAAAGGACAAAACGGGGCAGTACAAATGCACAAAACGCATTATTAAACAAGCAGGAGGCACAAAAGGTTTATTAACAAAGAGAAATATTTAAAGTGAAGGTGTTTGATGAAACGATTATCAGAAAAGTAAAACAAGCATATTTAAAGGCAAAATGAGTATGTTTAGAGTAAAACGAGCACAGGAAAAGTACAATGGGCATGAAACGAGGTTAAACGAGCAAAACAAATATAATAAGGGCAAAAGGGGGCACATTAAGTGTAAATAAAGTAAAGTGACTGCATGTTTTATGGCAAAGTGCTGTGTTTTTGCATAACTGTTGCTTCATATTGTATCAAGGGCACAATTAAAGTTCGAAGTATCTCAAAGTGTGTAAAAGTGCTTATAGTGTGTGCTTATTACTGTGTATGCATTTGGAAGAGTTATTTGTGTGCAAAGTATAGCCATTTCGAAAAGTTTCTTGTGCTGAGTGTGTCTATTCACAAAGTGCTGCCATTACAGAGTGTTTCTTGCACTGTAAAGAATTGCCTAGAAAGGTACTGCCATTTTGAGGAAATTTCAGTGTGTTGTGTACAGTTTATTCACAGAGTGCCATTACTTCAAAATGTTACTGACTCTGAGCTTCTCTTGCCCAGTTCATTTGCATCGTACATTTATTTCATATGTTTCTTACACTGATGAGGTGATTTCTTGTAATACAGTAATTTCAAGAGTGTTAGAGTGCCCGAGAGACTTATTTCACAAAGTTCAGTTATACAGAGGCTTATTGTGCTATTAGGCAAAGTTACAAGTATTGGCATAAATTCCTGGCATATGTGTATGTGTTCATGCCTATTTGCAAAACACTTCACTAGTATATATTAATATGTGTTAATATGGCAGATGTATCTCAAAGCCCTTACCACTTGTATTTGATCAGAATATTGCAGAGAACTGGAGAATATTTGAGCAAGAGTACAATATTTTATACAAGCAGTTTATTCAAATAATGATGCATGCACCAAGGCATTCATTTTGCTAAACTTAGCTGGGTCAGAGGCCCTAAAAGAGAGCATTCATTTGTGTATGCACCGGCAGTATATGTGGTAGAAGGTGAAAATCATTGTATTGTTGTACAGGCTGAGGCAGGGGAAGACCCTGAATGTTTGAAGTGCAAGTTCAGAGAAATATGTAACCCCCAAACAAATATTACACTATTGAGGCATTTGTTTTACACAAGAAATTAGAAACCAGGGGAAATGTTTGCAGCTTATATAACTGATCTGAGAAACAAGGCTAAAATGTGTCAGTTTGGTGACTTATAAGAGGAGTTAATAAAGGACAGGTGCATGTGTGGTATTAATAGTGCTGCTGTGAGAAAGATTTTGCTTTGTAACAGTGATTTAATGTTGAGTAAAGCCATTGAGATTTGTCAGATCCATGAGGTGACAGAAAAACACACAAGTATGCTTGCATGTGACAAGAGCATGGTTTCAGCAGGCTCCAGACCATATGTGGATAGCATGCAACACGTGGCAAACAGAAGTGTGCCTAAGCACATGGCAGCCACAGCCTCTGCTGGCTGGCCAAGGAAACTATGTAGCTTCCTAGCAAGTTCTAAGACTAGTTCAGTTAAAGGAGCATGTCCCTTGTTGCAGTACAAATGTGAATCAGCAAAACCCAAGTCCAGCTTTATTGTTAACTGTCGCAATTGTAGTGCAAATCATGAGTCTAAAAGAGGGAAATGCTTAGCATTTGGTCAGCAATGTCACAAGTGTAAAAAAATGGAACCATTTTCAAAGATTTTGCAAGTCAAGTAAACCCTACAAAGTTGTAAAGAAAGGTCACACAAAAAAGCAACTTAATCAAGTGGAGACGCAGCAGTCAACTTTCTATGTAGATGGTGTATCAGTAATTGGTGAGAGAGTTGATGCAGTGAATTTATTGGCAAAGAGCGAAGTGTTTTGTACAGTCATAATCAATGGTAAAGCTACAGAGCTTAAAGTAGACACTGGTTCAAAGTGTAGTGTTACATCAGCAGACACATTTGCTAAAGTGAGAACTAATGAGCAACTCGATGTGGCCATTAATGCAAAACTTGTTGCCTATGGAGGTGGAGAAATTCAAACCAAAGGCTCTGTGATGCTTTCATGTTATTTGGCCAAGAACTGTTACAACTTGTTATTCTATGTAGTCCGAAGACCAGTACAGTCTTTACTGGGTCTCAAAGATAGTTTAAGAATTAATCTGCTTTCTTTTACCAAAGAAGTTCACCACACAAGTGCATATCCTAGTTCCAATTTTTCTGAAGCCATTTTCTCAGAGTATGCTGATGTTTTTGATAACAAGTTGGGCAAACTTCCAGTTGTGAGTTATGTATTCCATGAAGTTAGACCCAGAGGTCACTCCAGTAGTCAGATGACCAAACATTAAGACACTTTGATGTGAACAAACCAGTTACGCTTTCCTGTGATGCTTCAAAATTTGGTCTTGGTGCAGTCATTCTTCAAGAGGGCAGAACTGTAGCCTGTGCATCTAGAACACTTGCCCAAACTGAGATTCAGTATGTTCAAATTGAGAAAGAACTGTTGGCAATAGTATTTGCATGTTCCACATTTCATGATTATATTTATGGTCGAGCTATTCAAATTGAAACTGACCACCAGCCTCTAGTCACTATTATAAAGAAGCCTATGCATTCAGCTCCAGTGAGATTGCAAAGAATGATGCTCAAATTGCAAAATTACAACTTCAAAATGGTCTAGACAATAGGTAAACTACTCTATCTGGCTGATACCTTATCCAGATTACCCAAAAATACGAAAGAACAACGTGACGCAGAGAATTTTGACTTTGATGTGATGGCAGTGCATAATTTTTTTCTACCACTAGGCTTGATGAGATGAGAGAGCACAAAATGACTGAGCCAATTTTGCAAAAGCTCACTCACTAAATTAATGTTGGATGGCTGTCAAAGCAATCTAGTGTACCACCCAAAATGTAAACCTATTTTCCTTACAGAGATGAAATGTTGATGGAAGATGGCATTATTTTCAAAGGTCCTAAAATTGTTGTTCCTGCTTCCTTACAACATGTGTACATCCAGATTTTGCATCATGATCACCCAGGTTCTGCATCTACTAAGAGGCGAACGAGAGAACTAGTATTACTGAAAGACATTGATGAATTACTTTCTTCTTGTTCAGTATGCAATAGTACTAGACCACATTTGCAAAGAGAACCACTTCAGCTAAGTCCAGTTCCTGAACTACCTTGGTCAACAGTAGCCACTGATATCTTCAAATGGGACAATCAGCACTACCTGGTATTGGTAGACTCTTATTCGAATTGGTTTGAGATTGACTTACTTCCTAATCTACCATCTACTACTGTTATTACCAAACCGAAATGTCATTTCTCAGTCCATGGTAGTCCACACAAAGTTATTTCTGACAATGGTACTCAATTTACTAGTCAGTTGTTTAACAAAGTTGCAAGAGAATGGGACTTGGAACATGCTACCAGCAGTCCAGAATTCCCACAGTCAAATAGGCTAGCTGAACATGCAGTGCAAAGTGCAAAGCATTTACTTGAAAGGGCAAAGTGTGACAATACTGATGTCTTTTTGAAACATACCCTTTGACAATATTCTTGGCTCACCTACTCAAAGACTTCCTTCCAGTCAAACAAGAATGACGCTACCTATTAGTTCCAGTTTATTGAGGTCTAAAGCTAAGAATGACAAAACCATCAAGGCTCAATTATTTAAGAAGTGTCCTATCCAGAAGTCCAGTTAGGATAAATCGAGTAGATCTCTTTGTCCGTTGAGGGAAGGAGGGATAGTGAGAATACAAACACTGAAAGGTTTCGACCAAATTGTTCAAGTTACAGGCATATGTGCTGAGCTGAGATCATACCTTGTAGAGTCTGAGGGTGTGGAGTACAAGATAAATCTTAGACATCTTCTTCCTGTAGCAGAATCATCATCATCACAGCATTGTTCCTTTGATACAGACTCTAGATCTCAGAGCAAACCAGACGTTCCCATTCCAGAATGTGTTTCAACCTCTACTTCCATTCCTGAAGATGTTCCAAATACTTCCAAGGTTGAACTTTCTGTAGAGACAGCTCCAGTTGCTAAACCTAATAACCAGTTTTATGTCACACGATATATTCGAATATCCAAGCCCAGTGTGAAATATGCAGCAACATGCACATAACTGTTTATATATACCTAGTCTTGTATAATTGCATGACAAAGAACTACTTGCATTATCTACATGCCAAATAGATCCATAATGTTGCACAATCTATTTCTCAAAGGAGGAGGATGTAGATCAGAGTGTTTGTGCTGTATCTTTAAGAAGCATATCAATAAATGAACGTGCACATATAAATACCGGGCACGTGCTATTCCCAGTGCCATTTTGAGAGTGCAACCAGAGTGTGAGCATGTATGATTGCAGTAGTTTGTATATAAGTTACTTAAGTTAAAGTCAGTGAACGTCTAACGTGATTGTTTGTATATAATAAAGCTGCTTGAACAGAACCCACAAAGACTCTTCTATTGTGTCCAAAGTAGGAGAGCGACAATTATGTTTATAAGTCATATGATGAAGCATCTGAGCACTGAGCAGTAATTCCTAGTTAAAGTGCAGCTTAAATATTTAATAATTATATTATAACTACTTACCATTAAAGTCATATTATTTAGTACATTACTGGCATATACAACAGTTATTATTACCTTTAAAAACAGGTGCATGTACATGTTAGCCTTATTGCTGTAACTTTTAGCATCTGAATAAAAAGTCTTTTGGCTTTTCCCGGTTAGGGGTCACCACAGCGGAACTCTGGTCCACTAATGATTGGCAGTGGATTTTAAAAGTGCCAAGTTGCCAGCCCGACACCCAACCTTCAAAGAAGGCACGCCCATTCACGCACACACCTACCTGCATGTTTTTAACGTCACTCGACCGAGGGGAGGACATGTAGACTCCACACAGAAGGTGCTCCAGCCGAGAATCGAATGGGAGAACCTCTTGCTGTGAGGTGACAACGCTAACCGCTATATCACTGCGGCCTACTAACTTTTAGCATTTGAATGCTTTATGTAATTACTTTCTTGGCTTGTAGCTAAAATAAAAGTGCCGCATTCTGACACTATTTTGCACATGTAGCCATCTAAGTGTAATCTGTTTGTTATTGTTCATTTCAAGTAGAAGCATTGCTCCAGCTTCTTATAGTTTATGTGTTTAAGATTTATCTTCGATAAATCTTAACTTCAACAACAGCCACATTCTTCTCCTGCTTCCTGTATAAGGAGGTATCGTGTCCCACCCTCAGTACTGGCTATTTGTGGATCCCTACAAACTCTCCTCACCCTAGAGAATGCTGATGTCTGTAAAGTCACTGAGACATGCTTTAAAGACATGGAAAGCATGCTGGCAGGGTAAGGTTATAATGCCTTTCACACATTTAGACCAGGGACTAAAGGTTCTCAATTTACATCAAAAGTAAATATATGTCAAGGCTGGTCAAACAGAATGATGCACTTGAGCTTCTCCACTTTCAAATGACCATAGGCAAAACTCTATACCACTTTCTTACAAGTTATAGGTCCTCCTGTATAACCCAGGAAACCCATACCATGTATTTAAACTTATTGGAAGCACTCACCATCCAATCCAGTACCATATTCATGGGGACTTGAATTACCCCACTATTAACTGGAAATTGTATACAACAGCAAACACATATAACAGAAGGAAGAAAATCAGGGCAATACATTGAGAGGTGTAGCACCCAGCAGGATAAAAGCACTCTCATCAAACTAAACAAACAACTCAGGGGACAAATAAGGTCTATCAAAGCCAAATCTGAGGTAAATTTGACCTTGCAGGCCAAGGAAAACCACAAGGCATTCTTTATCTATATCCTCAACCTCAAAGGCAATATACAAGTGTGTGCAGAGCTCATTGTAAATGGAGCCACCTACACTGAGGTAAAAAATGTACCAAACCTACTGGTAGGCAAATTCAATTCTAACTTTACCCCCTGTCAGGAAATACCAACAGCTATAACCCCCCCATTATCACTAATGAACCCGTCCTCAACACTGCATCAACAGGCCCGTATCATTTTTCCAAGTCTTTTGGGTTTCTAATACCATAATGCAATGGACCCCATTACTAAGTCAAAGTATGATAAAAGTTCATGAAATTAGTATTGTTTTAGTCTTTGATGTTAGCCAGAAGTGCTGTTTGCAGCACTCACAATGCACCCAGTATTTACTCCTTCTGCAATTCATATGGAGTTACATGTATTGGTAACATATACAAGTATGATTGTAAATTCTTTTTTATAAGACCTGTTCCTCCTACTACTACTGGAACTGTCTGGGTATCTTTCTTCCACATTGCACTAATTTCTGCTTGCAAATCCTGGTATTTTATGACTTTGCATCTCTCTGTACATAAGACACTGTAGTCACTGGGTGTAGCAGTTTCAATGATCGATGCTACTTTTGTCTTCTTTTCATGGACTACTACATCTGGTTTTCTCACAGCTGTTTTTGGAACTGTTGGTAATGGATGATCCCACATCATATAAACTTCATTTTCTATGATGCTTTGAGGCTCATGTTTCCAGTGTTTTTCAGCTACATCAATATTATGTTTGTACAATCCTCAGTGTAACAGTCTTGCCACATTATTATGCCTTTCAGTATAGAGTTCATCTGCCATTAGTATAGCACAACCAGAAACAAAATGTGCGACTGTTTCCAATTCTGTTTTACAAAACCTACATTTGTTTGTTTCTCCCACACGTTCAATGGATTTTATAAACCAATGTGTATGTAGTCCACTGTCTTGGGCCACCAATATTAACTTTTCATCTTTTGGTTTAAATTCACCTCTCCTTAACCATTTCTGCATCAAATCCTGATCAACATGAGGTTGTTCCTGGAGATCCTGTTACTTGCCACTATATTTATGCTTTTTCCACATTTCCTGCCTTCCCCACCTGGTCCTTCTCCTTATATTCTTTCTTTTGTTTTTTTTGGCACATTCATTTGATGCCTGATTTTTTATCTACTTCTGGTTTAATTTCCATTCCTGCTTAATGCCAATATGCTTCTGCTAAACTAAGCAGGTAAGTCATCTTAGACTTATTCTCTTCATGTTTCAAAACTTTCACTATATTTGGGTCTTGTGAGGTCAGCAGATATGTATGCAGTCCCATGACTACAGATCTATACATATAATCAAGTTCGAGGAGCCACATACCTACTTCAGAACGAGGAATATATAGACTTGGTGTGCACTGATTTTTATAAATCTTTTGATGAGCACGAAGCATCCTTCTTGTTTTCTTGTCTAACCTATCCAACACCTTTTTGGGCCAGTCAGTCACTCCAAAACTGTAAGTTAGGATGGGAAGAGCAAATTGGTTTATAGATTGGACTTTGTTTCTAGATGTCAGTGCTGTTTTCACTATTAAGTTTAGTCTTCTAAAATATTCCTTATTAAGTTTTATTCACATTCCTTCATGCTTTATTGTTGATCCTTCATCAGTTTCCAAATATTTACACACTCCCTCTGGCTCAAGTTCTTTTATATCACATTCCTGTCCCAAACTGATGGTTTATTGGTGCTGTATCTTTTCTGCTTTAAAGGTTACTTTCGAAGAAATGGCCTTCTAAATAGCATGAAACATGACCTATCAGGCACTTTGGAATCACTATTTAACTGTAACCTGGAAAGAGACTTTTTGCCTCACAAATGGAGAACAGCAACAGTCATCCTTCTGCACAAAGGCTTGCTGTCTATAGACCCTGGAAATTACAGACCCAAAAGCCTCACTAGTCTCATATGCAAGGTCATGGAAATAATTATTATGGAAATGATCAGTAATTACATAGGAAACCTCCAAACACTAGACCTAACCCAATTTGGTTTTGTCAAGTGCAGGTCATGTCTACCTAACCTGGTGGACTTGTTTGAGAAGGTCACCAAAACAATTGGTGAGGGCAAAACATTCCACACTGCCTACCTTGACCTGGCCGAGGCATTTGACACAATACCCCACTTGGACATTGTTGATAAACTCAAGAGGTTAGGTATAAACCTTTATGTAACCCGGCGGATAGCCAGCTGGCTCATAGACAGGGCTCAGGAAGTTAGAATTGAGGATTTCACCTTTACAAAGAGGTCAGTCGCAAGCAGAGTCCCACAGGGATTGGTCCTGGGACTGCTCCTTTTTTGGCATTTACTTCTCTGAAGTCAAGGCTAATGTCAAGGGCATCTGGCTGACCAAGTTTACAGATGATTGCAAATAAGGAGCAGTAATAGAATCCCCCCACCAACACTAATGTTCTCCAGGAAGGACTGACACACAAAAAAGTAACTTGTGCCAGAGCCATGGACTAGAACTAAATGCCACAAAATACATAATAGTATCCTTCAAGAAGTCATCCAGCCTGATAACTATCTTATTGATAACACACCCCTGAGTGTCAACCCAATAGTCAGGGACTTGGGGACACACATAGACAGTAATCTAGCCTTTGATTATTATGTGTCTGCAGTAAGTGAGGAAATCATTTTATGATGTGTAGCTTATAAACAAACATATGGACTCTAGGTCCAAGGAGGTCATTGTTTCACTGTATTCAGCATTCGTCAGACCTGTCATTGAGTACAATGCCCCTTTTGGTATGTACTTAACCGGGCACATCCAACAATTGGAATGTCCACAAAAGATCCTCACTAAAAGAATGGAGGTCATAAGTAGCTTGTACTGTACAGAATCCATCAAAGCCTTGTCCCTGTATTTTGCCTCCTATAGTTTATTGAGGGGAGATCTATAACTGGCATACAAGACATTGGCAGACCCCAGCCTGATGAACCTCCTATATATCTGCAAAGCCAACAGCACCAGAATTACCCATTCTAAAAACTTCAGCCTTGCCTGTGATATAAATAGGACCTGCTGGAGAGACAGATATGTATCCCAGAGACAACCCCTTCTATGGAACAGGCTCCCCATCCATGTGAAGCAGAGTTCCTCCCTAACCCAATTCAAGTGCAACTTGAACAATTGGATGGGGAACAGGAAATTCATCCCTGGTTTGGCACCTATATCTCTAACAGACACAAGCAACTTGTAAATGGTTCATCTCCCAGGACCCTGCTTGTAAATGTTTCATCTCCCAAGCCCCTGCTTACACTTATCAAGGGTATCAGAACTTGTCAGATTTGGGATGCATGGCTAGGTTTAGAAAGGCCCTTGTGGTCGTTAGCCTAGTAAACACCTATGAACCTCAGATTTCCTTTTTTGTACACTATGATACTTTGTTTGCTACTGTCTAGTCATCTTATTCCAAGCATGTTTTGGTTTGCTCCTCAATCTGAAATTCTTTATTTCCTGATTTTGCACTTTTAATACTAAAGCATTCTGTGCAATTTCCTTCCACAGCTAGAGCAATCTCATTTTCTGCACTGTACTTCTATTATTAGTTATTTGTTTGACATTGCAACTTAGTTAGCTCTACTGTAGTCTCTAATTCTGAAATGTGTTTTGTCCAAGCCTTCAGTTAGGATCTACCATAGTCATTGTATGTTTTTGTGTGTGTGTGTGTGTGTGTGTGTGTGTGTGTGTGTGTGTGTGTGTGTGTGTGTGTGTGTGTGTGTGTGTGTGTGCACGCCCGCTTTGGGGGGGGGGGACTCTATCAGTATAAATGCATCCCTTCTGAAATTTGTTGGTTTATTCTGCTGTTGCTTTTAAGATAAAATATTCCATGTACTACACAGTAAATTACAGATCATTTTCATTCTGCCGTTTGCTATATTGTCCCCATTTAGCACAAAACTCAGGCTTGTCATTGCAATGATGGCCTTCAACATTTGTTATTTTATTGTACTGACATTGCTCCGAACATAGATATCCACTTTTGTAAATGTGTCTAACTCTTTCTGTGGTGTGTAGCTTTTACCCTTTACCTTCATTCATGGCTTTTTCCTCTTTTCCTTCTGAAATCCCCCCAACAAAGCTGATTATTCCCATCAATTATTGCTTAAAATTCTGTGCTCTCTGCTTTATCTCATCAGCTGATTTGACTGTTGTTTGATAAAATGAATTTTAAGTTTGTTATTGTAAAGCCTGATCTTGGTGCAGAGTCGAGGTGTCTGATCGTGCTGCCAGGGACATGAGCTCCAGAATGCACACAGGTAGCCAGTAAAACCAGTCTGAGGGGATGAATGAGGAAGTAAGTTGGTATATGCTCTTTCCTCTTTGGGAAGGTTTTTTAATGTTTGTGCTTTATCACTGACCACGTAGTATACTTAGAGTAACCACATGACTAGACAAGCAGATGCATTAATTGTGGATGAATACAGTCAAATGTTCACTCTTATGTTGCTTCATTGTCCCTATGGTGATGAGGATGCTTATGGAGGACGATGCCCTCCTTGTCAGAGTCATGAGAGCTGTGTGGACCTCATCATAGCCAGCAATAGACTTGCACTGCTAGTGATGTGCTGATAGAGGTTGCTTGTAGGCTACCAGATGATGAAATGATCATAGAGGACATCATGGGTGAGTAAACCTCATGAAAAATGTTATTCAGTAATCAAAGTTATTCACTGGAAGATGGCTACTGTTTTCTTACAGGGACATGAGTGATTGAACAAGCTGTCAGCCCTCTGAGTCTCACCTTACCAATACCTTTGCATAATTATTTTGTAGAGTGTTGGTGCACCCATGCTGACCTCATTGCAGACCCAACACTCTTGTTAAAAGGCTGGCACACATGCAACCTGGCTGAGAACTAACTCAGTGAAATACTCCTTCACTGCTTATGGCCCTTCTAAAGCTATGAGATAAGCACACTAGAGGCACCCTAGTAAAGTTAGAATTCATGAGGTGTGACAGCTTAACGCGACCAAAGCAGAAACACTGTGCAATCATTAAACATTAGTAACAAACCAAGACATTTCAAACAAAAGTCAAAAATAGTTTCTGTTGTGCATTCACAGTGTTGGAATTTCCACATCTTGCATTCATGCTTTAATAAACAGCTGATAGCACATCTGGTTCATAACTTGAAAGCTGTGGGATCTCAAGCCACCTTAGGATTTATGACATACTTGCAAATCACTGATATCTTAGTACAGTGTAACAGAGGTGAAGTACAAGCAGGTGAGCCACTGTTAAGATGAAACATTATCTCAGGGTTCCTTGCACCCCTTCTATTAAAAATGCCACTGATGGGGGGGGGGGTCTGTCCTTCAGATGAAGCATTATATCTCAACAAGGTTCCTTCTTCTAGTTCTAATTCTGGAGTTGTTGTTCAGGGTGATTGGGTGCAAGTTAAACATCTCAGTCTATTTGGAAAAAATGAGAGAAGGTTATTTCTTCTTAAAGGGATTCAGAATAAAAAAGGAAACATCCAAATAAAACAAAATTTAAGACCTACAGGCAAGAAAGGAATATAAATATCAGAAAGCTCAAGGAACACTACTCAATGCTACCTAACTCAGCCTTGTACCACTAAACTGTTTATGTTCTAACAAGAAAATTAATATTGTAAAGTTTTTAAGTATGTATGCATTCCAATAATTCTGTAACTTGTATCTATATGTAACTGTATAAAAAAACTGCTACTGTTAACTCTTCTGTATCTATCCACATGTGGAGCTTTTCTCCCTGGGTCTCCACTGAAAATGGACCTGTATCCAGTCAGACTATCCCAGTTAACAAATGTAAAATAAAAATAAATAAATAAAATACACAATGCAAACAGTATATTTTGCATTTTTACACCATTTTGAACAGCAAATTGAAGAAAAATCCAAAATAGAAAATAAACACGCACACATTTATCCAAACAATAAACATACCCCTCAGCTTGTTAAAACATCATTGTCCAACCTGTACAAATAATGAGGCAGTGTGCACCCACACAAATCTATCACCCAAGGAAAATAAACAGTAGGTTTCTTACCTCAGTATTATTTTTGTTGTTGTTTTTGTTTTTTTTTTTGTCACTTACCTCAGTGTTGTTGTACTTCTGCTTTCACATACACTTTATCCTGGTTGTGTTCTCTTATACACTAATTCATTTTTGGTCCCTAAAAATAGGATGCGGGTCCCTGCCGCATCTGTTGTTCCTTAACACATGTAGCTGTAGATACAAACAGCCAGAGTTAAATTGGATACCATGTCACCCAGTACTCTGGCCCCTCCCTCTAACTGAAAACGTGAAGACACACATCTTCCATGAGAGAAATTAAAAGACCTTAGCTAGATCATTGCAAAACCATGCATTTCACCTTTATAATACACACAAACCTTTCAACCGCACACCTAGAACTCAAACCAGTGATAATTGCCAAATGCTTGTTAGCATCTACCCAAGAAATCTCCTACAGAAGAAGATATAGACCCCCATCTTTGTACACTGTTTGCATCACATCCTCATTACAAACCTTAAGAAAGATCTGTAACATTTATGTATCATCCATACCAGCTTCTTATAAATCTCCACCTAGAATTTTGAAAGTCGAAGCTATAACTTCATATACTTCAGAAGAACTCTTCTCTTAAGAAGAAACATAGCCAGAGTGTTCAGATACTCCAGTTCTTATCAGAAGGAATGTTCCCCTATATATTCCCCAACCAGCACAATCACAATGAAGACTAAACCCTATAGGAGGTTAACTAATTGAAAGCTACTACAACCAGAGTGCCAACCCTTCATTTGTTATGTGATACACGGTCTGTTAAAAGGTATCTGTTTTCACTTCCCTAAAAAAAAAACTGAAAAAATCAGAAAGCCCAGAAAGTTTTAGTCTACTACTAAAACATATTCAAAATAACCACCAAAACACTCTTACATTTTCCCAACATGCATTTTTTTTCAACCTGCCAGTATATGCCATCCTCACCAAAACACTATCTGAAGTTAACACATCTCAGGTTCTGTTCCTTTATTTTAATGGGATAAGAGATTTGAATTTGTACCTTGTATACAAGATCAGGATGTGATTCTTTACAACATGATGACGTTGAATGACATTGAATGGCACTGGATGACTAGGTATTGGCTGTTGTCAGATCACTGCATTCTCATCTTATGAATGTTGTTCAGATTTAGCATATTATACAGTCTTTGGAACTTGCAGCAGTGACCCATGCAGCTGGGTGGTCTTCTCTTGTAATGCATTGTAGCATGAGCTTTCAGCGGGTGACCTTATCCATCTGTAGTATGTACAAGATTCTCTCACTGGGATCTTCTGATACTTAACTTTTTGGGCCTTATACCTACATTTTTGGTCCTGTCTGTTTGCAGGTGCTTCTGTCAGCCATACCGCTCAACCTCTTCATGCAAGAAATCTGGACAAAGTCTAAAATAATGGGGGGACAAAGGCCCAAAAATAGTGACACATTTAAATGTTGATCTTACAAACTTAGAAAGTGGCCATAGTAACATGGTTTGTTACCATGCATTTTCTGAAGGCTATGAAGTCTGAAATTCAAATTTATGTCACTATTTGGTGACTTCACTCCTCAGTGATTTAATACAAAATCATAAATTTTAAGTGGGACAGACTGAAAATATAAGGCAAAAATCTGGACACTGTGAAAATCTGGAGAGTTGAGAGGTGTGCTGTCAGCCTATTTCATAATAACACTCCATCGGGTGTGGAACTGCTAGTTATTCCCAGGACTCTATTTGAAGACTTCAAATTTGGCATTAACTTTGTGGAATCAGCTTGTCTCCCTATGTCTTTCTATTCATCATGAAGTAGTATTTTGGTGATAATTTATTGTGTTGTAATAAAACAAGTACTGTGACAGTGATAGAAGTATATTTTATGGGATACTTTGAAGATGATGAATCACTACTGAGCTTCTTAGTCTTGCAACCGTTTGTTTCGCCCAACTGACCATCAGTTGCTCCCAGGGACCTCTCCCCATCCACTGGGTTTACCAAACCCATATTAACTCTGACCCATGTTTGGGGCAAGTGAGGAGACCAAGACACCTTGGGACAGTAACATATTGCTACCAAGGAACAGAAAACTAAGTTCCCACCACCTGTGCATGCACCCATTTACATTTCAGGGAAGGACAAGCAGTGGGCAGGCTGGTGTATCATCCTACCTCTGTGGCAAAACAGTTACTCCCCTCTTCCCTAGAGACAATGCCCTCTGCATCTTCCAGGCCTCCACTGACGATCAAACATTAGAAGTATCCAAATGCATGCCCCCTCCCCCAGGATCAGCATGCTCATCTTACTGCCTCAGCAACTTTAGAAGCCTTAGTGACTAATCAGTATGAGAGACCTCAGCCCTGATCAGAGCATTATCCCTCTATGCTTTGACCCTGACATTCATTTTCCAGCATTTTATGCAAGAATATAATTTTGTTTACAGCATTACATACTAGACTAACATTATTTTGAACTGCATGCTGGCGTAACAGTTGACATTGCTGCTTCACAGAGCTTGGTTTTCAGGTTCATTATTCAAGTGTGTAAGTCTTCCGTACAGTTTATATGTTTTTTGCCAGAGTCTAGTTTTCGCCCACATCCAAAAAGCATGCAAGCTAGTGAAATGGTATTGCTCACAATTTTCTCTAAAAAATGTTTGCTTGTTTCCTTTAATGGACTGATGTCCTCTGCAGGACCATTTCTGTATTTTGCTTGCTGGGACCATGGCCCTGAGCTGGATAAACTGAGTACTGAAAATGGACGAGCAGCTGTGCCCCCTTACTGACAGTAATCCTACAGTTCTTAACCAGAGAAGTACAGGAATCCTACACACATCATGACATACTTCCCCTATATCTCACAAACCCATCATATTTATACTCCTCCTTATTAACTTTTGCTTCATACAGTATCTCATAATTTAAAATTATATCAGCATCCACACATACTTTGTCCACATCCTGACCATAATCATATCATTTATGTATAAAACATTAATTTAGTCAACCCCAATGCATATTTGTCTTAATACAATAATTGTTTTATAGGATTTTTGCAGGCCATTCAAAAATAAAGAAACCAGGGTTCAAGGATCACACATGCCTAAAATATTTCAACAGCCTCATCCATCCGGATATGCACACCCTTTTTATCAACTAGATTACAAGCTTTACTATTTATTATCTGAGCCAGTTGAGACATCCTGAGTGACATACTTGCATTCTTCAACCGATACATCCATCCCATACATACATACATACATACATACATAAATAAATCACATAATCAGAGGACTTACACTGGTCCATATTTAAGACAGAATATGTTCCTTTTTCAGTCAGTGTTTCATACTTCCTAGAGGAAAGCCACATTTTCCAAATTCATTTTCCTGGTACACTGCAGAATTGCTGCTTAAGTACATAACGCTTTCTTTACTACCCTCACCTTTAAACTTTTCAATCAGCTTAAACCTCAGAATATTATCATTTAAATTCAGTAAACTAATGAGCCATCCATTTTTAAATATTAATTTTAATTAACCCAATACATAGATTGCCTTTATAAATCAATTAAACATATCCAGCAGTAATGACCCCGACATAGCCTTATATTCCTCAAAACACTTACTACCTAACTCATCACCAAACCCCAGGGCAACCACTGCACATAAGGTGTAACAGCCTATCATACCTCCTGTTAAATAACACCTCATTCTTCAACTCCCTCTGTCTTTGCACTTCCATTCTGCCCCCTTCTCATATGCAGAAGAGTACACTAACCAATAAAAAATGAAGAACCATCTTACTTGTAATTGTCTTGGATTTAAATATGTCACCTTCCACATCCTCTAAGCATCTAAAGTATTCTCCAGACTTGCAGTTTTATTCCAGGTGGATGTGTGTCTTTTTGCTTTTCTGCATACCTGCCAAACAACACCCCCACCTCTCACTCACTTTTGCCCTTCCTGATTGTACCCCTTAGTTGCCATTACTGCGTGACAGTCTATTGAAAGGAAGAGAAGCCATCATCCAGGTAGATGTCAGGGATTTTTTTTTTCCTTTTATGACTCTACTATGTACTTGCACATGTAGCTGAGGGTGCCTCATGAAGGAGGTTTGACAAAGACACATACATCTCCAGCTTATAGCTCTCTCTTATAGTGCTCTATGTTGTGCACTTCTTCTCCCAGAATGTATCAATACTGCAGCATACTGGACTACTAGTTCATCCCTGGATGGGTGAACCATTTGGCCACTCACTTTCACTCTCCCTCATCAGCTGCTCCAAATCCTGGGTCACTAGTTAAGCCAAGGTTATCAGAGTCAAATTCAGGACTTTATCACTGTGTGCCAGAGAGCATGGCCTGGAAGCATATCTTTTTTAACTTGTCTTGTGTCATCCTTATAAAGCACTCTCTTTTCTTCTGTCACTTGATCCTGTATCATAATTCAAATTTAATTTTTCTTCCTTTGCAAACTAGAGTACTATAAATATTACTTTCTTTGATATTCAGTTTTATGCTGCCTTTCCCTACAGTTCTTCCCACACTTATTAACCTTTTACACTGTAATTGGATTGTTTCCCAATATTTGGACCACCCAATCACCTCTAACACTATTCTCCGTACACTTTTCAAACATACATTTTTTGTAACATGGAAGCATTCAATTACAAATACAATTTCTTTCTTCATATCCACACAACATTACAAAAAGTAATTTTCTGTTACTCTTGCTAACTAATCTTTTTTCACAGTTAATCAGTTCATAAGGCAACTTGGACAGAAACTATTTTGATGATCTGTACCAAAACCAACATCATAAACACTAACAACTGCCTTATCTTTAAACACCATAACATCAACTAAGCACCGTATCAATGCAAGAAGTAGCTTTGTCCAAATCCACATTAAAAAAAATCCTTTGTGTCCACTGCTTTACCACATGCCTGCTCACCATCAAGTTTTGCAGATGTACCTCAGCAGCTTTTACCTGAGACACATATAAGACTATGAATCTAAAATCCTTGTTATTAATTCTAAAATCCACCACCAACAGTAGTCCTCCTATAAACACCACCTTGTCAGCTGCACATACTAATTTTTAACATTCACAGTAACCATATCACAAACATCACACCCTTTTTAACATTTGCAGTAACCCTAACACAAAGGTCATACCCTTTTTAGCATTCGCAGTAACCCTAACACAAAGGTCATGCCCTTTTTAACATTCGCAGTAACCCTAACACAAAGGTCATACCCTTTTTAACATTCGCAGTAACCCTAACACAAAGGTCATGCCCTTTTTAACATTTGCAGTAACCCTAACACAAAGGTCATGCCCTTTATAACATTTGCAGTAACCCTAACACAAAGGTCATACCCTTTTTAACATTCACAGTAACCCTAACACAAAGGTCATGCCCTTTTTAACATTTGCAGTAACCCTAACACAAAGGTCATACCCTTTTTAACATTCGCAGTAACCCTAACACAAAGGTCATGCCCTTTTTAACATTTGCAGTAACCCTAACACAAAGGTCATGCCCTTTTTAGCATTCACTTTAATCCTGTCACAATGCTGTTACCCTTTTTCCATCACCATCACAGTCTCCACTGAAACCAAGCTTGCCCACTTAAACCTTAGTTGTTAAGTTAGTGCCATCAAGAGCCATCAGTTCTACAATTCAGTGTTTTGTACGTTGTACAAAAGCCATATTACTGGCAACAAAATGTAAAGTATGTCCATATAAGCTGGTAATTTTTATCAGAATCTTTTTTTCCCTTTTATACAAAAGTTTCTTTAAACTTTGTCAGATTCTCATCCTCTCCTTCCAGTTTGCTACATTCCTTGCACTCATCTTTCAAAGGCTCCAAAACATTTCCCTTCAGGACATCCAAATTATCATCCTATCCTTTTTCCCCTCAGCTACCCATTCCATATCCATTGATTTCTCTTTGGAATGATCTTTTAACTTGGTGACATCTTCTGTGAAAGCTGTTTCCACATGTTCATCCCCCCACTTCCCCCTTGTCTGCCTCTTCTGTGAAAGCTATCACCAAACCTTCACCACCCTTCTCTTTTATGAACGTAGTTAGCGACTGCTCTTCATACACCACTGAAATAGTGGTTGACACAGCCTCAGTCTCCTCCTTGCTCATTTTCACCTAAAGTAGTACTTAGTGCAGGGAATTAAAGCTGTTTCCTGTAGTTCAAAGTTTGATCCCCTTAGCCTCCATTGGGAAACTGGAATGTCTACTGGACTGCATGCCTAGTAACTGCCTTTGAACCAATAGTTTCTCCACATCTTTTTCCATTACAGCATGTCTTTCCTTTCTTATGAACATTTTTAGCAGAAAGACAAGTGCTGTTGCTTCTGCAAAGAGTACCATTAACACACTTTACAGGATCCTTTTCCAATCTGTAGACTTTTGAAAAGAGGAGTTGTATCTACACACCAGTAGCAGTACTAAGTAAGGTGCCCTCCATAAAAAAATCATTATCGATCCTTACCTTAAGTAATGCTGTATTAATTAGTCTTAATTTCCAATCAGTGGTTCAAAAAGCTGCTACCAAAATCTTTAGTAGGGCACAAGGAAACCTGTCAGTGCTTTAGGCAAAATAATGCATCACTGATATTTATTTAGCCGTTTGTTTTTGTGTTTTGTCAAAGGCTATATCTGCTTGTCCCTCTGATGTTCATTTCAAGATCTGATGTTTTATCCTGAATACATTTATGTCTTTCAAATCTTTAAAGATCCTATCGGATAATGAACAGGATCCTGTTATAGCAGCAAACACACCACACGGAGGAAAAACAGTATACCCCTTAACTCATTCACTCCAATGGAGCTCAGGAAGTTTGCACTGTAACTTCCAGTGGGCAGAGCTTAAGCCTTTTGACAGAATCAAATTATGTCCTCACATTTCAAACAAATGTCCATATCTCTGGAACCACAGAGGTTATGAAAGAAGTATAAATGGCAAAATCTTCAGCACAAACTATTTTTATAGTGATAGTATTCTTTAGGTTCTAGGGCTTAAAATGAATTTTATACATCCCAGTAAACACAGTAACTATTATATTTGTAATATTTTGTATACAACTTACAATATCTGAGCAGCCACTTAAGTTACACACACTGTCAGCAGCATTTTATTCATCTAGCTGAGAGCTTTCATATGAGGCTAAGGAGTTCGGTTATTTGGTTGCTGAGATATTTAGAATGTGACAATTATATCTGTATATGTTAATATCATAAAAACAACAGCTGATTATCTATTTACCTGCACTAGATCAAGGTCAAATATCAATGCAGTTGTTTGCCATTGTGTAAAGTTTAAGATGAAACTTTTAAAACCTGGTACACAGCATGGTTTTGGAATTATTGATGCAAATATGAACAAGCAAAATTTGATGCCTAGAGGCATCGGTAGGAGTTAACTGCAGATGCACCTGGAGGTGTCACTTGCATGTAATGAGTTAAGTAAGGTTCTTGCTACAAATGATACATTAGCAGAAGTATCTGTCTAGGTTAATCTAACTACATCTCTCCAATTCTAAGGAAAATTCACAGACCTTATCAGGAAGTATGGGATTATTGTTGTAACTACCCAGACTTCTCCGAGTGTTCTGCTGACTGATTAGATTATCAAGCCTTAGCATAGCTCATCATAACCCCAAATCTCTCTCTGTGATGTAGCGGCACTTTGTTCCTTAGAAAAAAAAGTACCTTAGCCAGAGGCTGGTTTTGTTGGTTATACCGCATAACTGGAGACCTTGCCTAGAAAATCTCAGCTTCCAGTGTACCACATCTGGAGGCTGTGACACTCCAGTGCAACAACTGACTTCGTACTGAATAAATGATTTACATCTTCCACTTTTTCAGCTATTAAATTAGCCTCAGCCATTCTTGCCCCTACATTTCCAATTTGATACTCAAAAGGTTGCTTACTACTCTACAACACAGGCTCAGTTCATTAGCAGACACAGAGTAGGTTTAAACACCAAAGGGAGCATATCATTTAGTTTTTTAATGACCTCTGCACTAATCTGCATGTCTGAAGACCCTATATCAGCATCAAAGTTACTTGCACTAAAAGTGCTTGTACACACTGCCATCCTTATGGACAAAGAGAATTGCTTCTGGGAAGTCCTACAGCATTTAAAAAATGCCACTGCAGACTTCTACTCTAAAAAAATACAAAGCTGATTTCCATGGTGTCTTGTCCCACAAACCACTTTCATAAAAGCAACACATATATTTTCCAGGCTATATGAGGGTGAGGACACTGGCTACCCTCACACATTCAGTCACTTCACTACCAGTCTTAAGCTTTATTAGATAAAGAAAGTTTTATATAAATATGATTGTTTCATTGCTTCAAGTTAACTGGAGCCAGTAGATCCTTTCTTGGCATGTTCCAGAACCTTCATTAAAGCATATGAAATTATTTACACTAAAATTAAAAAAAAGTAAGTTTTGTATAGTTCAGCAGTGTTTCTGTGCATTATTTCATATACAAACTAGATTTTGTTGCTTTAATTTACTTAAATGTGTTTATTTTCATTTGTTAACTTGATTAATGGAGTGGTCTGTGGACACTTTTTAGTCATAAAACTGGGCTTTCAAGTATGTATAATATAAATATATATTGTTATATGATTTGTAATAAGAAGTATTATCATGTTCCATTGATCACCAATTCATCTAACCCCACACCATCATAAAAGTACAAAAAAAAAAAAAAAAAAAAAAGTACCCCAGTACCTCACCCCTTGCATTACTCTGCAAAAATTTGCATTCCTACATATCAACCAAACTCTCCAAAGATTTTGCAGTTGACCAACAGGTATATCAACCAGAAGGGGGCCTTATATATATCTGTCTACACACACACACACACACACACACACTCACGTATATGTGTGGTGTGTTTCTGAAAAGTTTTTCCTGAATGAGATCCATATATGTATATATATATATATATATATATATATATATATGTATATATATATATATATATATATATATATATATATATACACACACACCCCACACCCCCGTAACTATTTATACTAACTCCAGGAACCCACTACAGTGGGGAAAAGGCATATAACTTTTAGTTGCCGTACAGTACTCTACACAATGTCAATACTTCACTTTAGTGAAATGAGATTCGGTAAAATGAGTTTTCAGTAATTTGAGCTTTCCGTAATTTGGTGTGGGTGAACTGGAATTCAGTGAAATGAGTTTTCAATGAAATAAAGTAAATTTATATATATATATATATATATATATATATATATATATATATATATATATATATATATATATATATATATATATATATATATAGATATGGTTTCACTTCATATTACTGAAATGCTGAAATATCGAATTTCAGCATTTCAACAATATAAAGCCGAAACCATCACAACACCAACACTTCAAAATCACTAAACCAAAACATCGAACATACACAATACAGCACACAACACAAACCATAACACCCACACCACAAAACAAAATAACACAACAAAACATCACACAGACCTACACTACACAAATGAAGGGGGGCAAGCCCCCTTGCACACCCCACACCCCCCTACTTATATATACTAACTCCAAGATCGCACAAACAGTAAAGAAAAAAATACACAGCCAGCACACACAACCATACCTCCTAACCCACTCGTACAAGTTAGAAAAACACTCACGCACACTCACTCACCTTAAACTGTAGATACCATCCCAGCCAAACACTTCCGCAACATAACGTACATGCATACGTGCGAATTTGACATAGTCCTATTCGCGCTTATGCACTTTCATTATTTTGAAATTTTGACTTCATGGACATGAATTTCTGAAATTTGATATTTCAGCAATTCATGTTTATGAAGTGAAACTATATATATATATATATATATATATCTATATATAGAATCTTTGTTTCCTATATAAACATACATGATGGTGCAAGGTGAAGGCACCATTTATTGAACTGACTGAGCCTGAGCACAGGAGAGTGAATATTCATTTGATTGTGCAATGCCAGTATTGCTGTGAGCTCTTGGAGTTGGTATGTACTTATAATATTGGTAGGGGGTTATTCGGTAGGCATAACCCTCCACAGTCAGGTCGCAGGGGACGTTTCCCTCTGAACAACAGAACGTGTTTATCACTGCCTTATTGTTTTCATGCGCTGTGTTTCAGTTTTTGTTTTCACTTTCACTTTTAATTTGAACACTTTTTGTTTTATTTGATGTAGTAGATTCATATATTTTTATGACCAGATTAAGCTCATTAGTTTTTTGATCTCCATTCAAGAGACCCAAGGTAGTAGTTATGGAGACTAGGAGGAATTTGATTTGGTCAGTGCACTGGGAAGAATTCCCTGATTTTTTTCATTGTGTCAATGTGATTTTTTTTTTCTTTTCACATTCCTCTAAGCTATAACCAAGAAAGGCAGATGGAACATTGGGTTGGCACCTAATCCAAAAGACAGTGCACACAGAAGTGCAGTACCCCCTTATGTAATTACTGGGGTGTTGGATAATGAATGCCAAGCAGTAGGTGTGGAATAAGAATGCAAAAATGTTGTTGATCTTTCACTATCAAAGCCTGCGTGTTATCTGTGAGCTGTTAAAGTGTATGCACACAGCATTCTGTGTAGCCAATCAGCGGGCTTGTTCTGGGGGAAAGGACCATGATGACACACAGAAAATATGCAAAACTTCACACAGACACTGACTGGAAACTTAACCTTGGAGCTCTGATCTAGAGATCTTTCCACCAGTCTGCGGTGCTTCCCATTGCACATGAGGAGCAGATACAGAGATGTTATCCTATAAAACAGATATTAAATAACCAACATACTTTAGGCAGGGTTATTCACATGCCCATATCAAGCATTAAATGACATGGATATCATGGCAATTCCTAATATGTAGTGATCATAGTAAGGCAGGAGCTCAGTGAGTCTTTTATGCCATGTCTTTATTTTCAAGACTTTGAAATGTCAGTGGCTAAGCAATGACTGCAGCTGTTGATGAGTCTAAAACATTTTTATTTTGCAATTGTTTGCGTTATGATACAACCAGGGAATGTGAAGGATGTGGCTTGTTAATGATGCTGGTCATGTCTAAACAATGCCTTATGGATTTTTAACTGAATAGCAATTTCTACAGAATAGTGACTAAACATTTTATACATGAGCAGCTTTGGTGTCTGAACCGATTAAGAAAAAAGAAAAACACAAGTCCCAGATTAAAAAATGCTTTGTTTAGCAGTGCTAGTAGGTTTGCTGATTGCATCATGCCGCAAGCTGTTTAGAAACTAAGTGGAATATTATAAGCAGCCACTTTGCCTAAAAAATTCCTGTGCTTTTCAAAGTGATTAAAACGTTGAAGTCTAACACTCATATTCATGAATTTCAATAGTTTCTTGCTGTGATAAATCTCAGCTCCTATCATCTGTCTGTAGTACTCCTTGAGAAGTACTACATTTTGCTTTTAGATTTTAAAAATGGTGAATAAAAGTGATTAGAAGAATAATATTTAATTTTTTGGGCAGTATGGATGCTCATTAGTTGTTTCTTCCTCACAAGGTCTTGGGTTCAATATTGACTTCTGCCAGCATCTGCATAATCCATGGGCATTTTCCCTCTGTCATTGTGGGTTTTCTCTATTTACTCTGATTCACTCATGCATTCCAAAAATGTGGTTGTCTGGTTGCCTTGCATAGTCTATATTATTGCAGTTACCTTAACTGTTATAGCCTGAGAAGAATTTGAGAAGGAACAGCTTGTTTCTCTTGGTTAACAAAGTAAATAAATGTAATATGAGAAAGACTGGAAGAATATCACATAATTTGACAACGTGATTTTTCTTTCAGGGTTTTACCTCCAATTCTGATCAATGCTGGCCTTCTGAAAAAGCAAACAGTAATTTCTAGATGAGGGATCTAATTGTTATATTCCTGTAACATTTTCATATTTGGCACACTTGGTTCCTTCTAGTGATTTACAAGTAATCATTTTTTGCTTTTATTGGCAAGTCTATCTGCCTTCTAGCATTCCTGGATACCTCATCAGCACTGTACACATTGAGGTCCATCCTGGTTTGTTATATCAGGCACAAGATAATACAGCTATCAAGGTCACACTTTTCATTTTATACAAAATGTGCTCATACAGACGGAAGAATTTAATGAGCTGTCAAATACTTATTATAAAGAAGCAAATACTGGCATGGCTGCGAGTATGTTTCTGTTCTCACTGTTTAAAATCACATTAGTTATGCTGTGAACTTGATTCTGTTGTTCTGTGCCTGTCTAGGTATCACAAGTACAGTTTTGGTCAGTTATTATGCTTTTTCTTTTAGAATCAGAGATACTTCAGTGATCTGAAACAGTTTTAGTTGGTGGCTTATGTTAGACATATATTTACAAATGGACGTGTGACCTCTGACTATGGTCATCCTGTGTCACTTGGAACAGGGTGTCTCCATGTCAATGAAATGTGGCCTTAGCCATTACATAATATAATAATGCATCCAGTCACACAGCAGTTTGTATCTCATGGTATCCAAGTCATTAGTTTGAGTTAATGGTTGATAACCTCAGCTATCTGTAAAACTCTAACATTGTTATGATGTGTCAGAATGAAAAAAAATGTTCCCTGCTGAATTAAGTTGTTACAATTGTCAAGTTTGCTACATCTGTCTCAATGTATTTTACTTTGGTTTTACTGGTAACTTCAATTTAATTAAAACACTCTGTATATAATGTTACATGTGACAGATTTTTAATTCTGTATATTCATTTTCATTGTGCTTTTAGTGAGTCTTTCCCATAGATTGAATCCAGCAAGATGTTGTTTTTTTTTTCCAATCAAGCCTGGCGACCATTTCATTATGGAAGTGCCAATAAAATCCCAGTCAGATTGCTGTGTATCTTTCTGGCAAACATTTATTATAGGGGCTTCACAGACAGTTTTAAGGGTTGAGAAAATAGACTATTCTCATACTTCAGACATTGTTTGCTGCTTTCTCCTCCAGCCTTCCCTAAAAACAAACTTGGATGGTGTGAATATTTTTACCAGAAAAAGACACTGGGATGTTTTGAACATCTTTACCTGCATCCCACTTTATAAACAATCTTTATCACCAAAGTGTCAGTGACAAAGACTAATCACTGGCACAACCCACTCCCCACGCCTTTGCACACCCAAAACCAGTAGTTTTTTTTTTTTTTTTTTTTTTAATTGTTCCCTGGTGATTCAGTTATGTCCTATTCCTTATGAAAGGGCCTCTTTATTTCATTAAAGTAAAAGGTACCCCTGGTGACAGAGGTAGCAGACTCTTACCCTGCTAACCTGCGCTGCTCCATGCTGCATTGACCACTTCAGTGGCTTCCTTCATTATTCTGTGCAGGCAGTTCACAAGCTCAGTCTGCATTTTTCTTTGCTAAAATGAATATTAATTGTAGTTGTTGTAATGTCCCTTAACTGAGGCCCTCTTTCAATGACTTGGTTATTTATAGGTAGTACACAACTATGATATTTTGTGCTAGATCACATTACCATCATATTAAACATGTACAAGGAGATTTCAGTGGCTTCCTGTTTGATTTTGGATTATCTTTAAAATCTTGGTGTTGGTTTTGTTCCAGACATGGTTGGAAGCATCTGGAATTTGTTCTTTTGCTTACTAGGCTCTACACCTGTAGAACCTATTACCTGAGTGGATTCAGAATGATTCCACACTGGCCTGCTTTGAGGTCACTTAAAGGTTACTTGTTCGACCCCAGTATTAATATTGCTGATCATTGTTTGAGCTGTTTCAAGCTGAAAAATCAATCAATGAACAATGAAGAGTTCATATTTTATAGTTCCTTGTGAACTCCCAACTATGAGTGGTTGATCTGGAATCCATTTTCCTTTTATTTATGAAACTTGGAGCTTTTCTGCTGCTCTTGTATCATGGCTTCTGCCCCAGTGGTCAACCATTTACATGAATAAGTGTCATAGCTTGCACCCACCCCCACCCCCCGGCACTCTTCATTATCCTGTTGCAGGCTGCCTTTAATGAAGACTTTCATTTATAGCAGGTCAGCCCTCTCATTTCACTCTCCCTCTCCCTAGTGGGATTCTGGTGTGGATGCATCAACTGTGTCATTGGCTCTGACCCTTCCTTGTTATTAACCAGAATCTGGAGAGCTCAGACATTGCTGTGCAAATTGCCTTTACTGAAGCCCTTAGTCACTGTGCTTGGAATGTAATGTTCTGTAAGAGAGTTATAAATGTACCAACAATGCATCTCTCAGATTACATTTCTAGTTTTTCTCAAAAAGACATTTTAGATGGCTGTGATAAAATTTACAATGGAAAAAAATGTATTTATTTATTTATTTGGGTGCATCAGCCAAAGCACCTTACATTATAAAAGATCATCAACAATAAAAAATATTCATTACAATCATCAAGAACATTAAAACACATCAGAAAGTATCTGAAGTGCAGCTAAAATAATAGTTGATAACATAGAAGCAACATCTCTGTTTGTTAAAGACTGACTGCAGTCAATAAGTTTAATACCGCAGACTGGATGTGATGAAGCAAATGATATGGAACTAAAAACCCAAAATGTGACTGCAAAGAGTACTGTTAGTCACATCTAGTCTTGCCTTTTTCCCTAATGCTTCCCACCATGTCTCTAGTCAGTACTTACTGTGCACCTTTTCTGTTATTTCTTTAATTCTTTCACTGTTTTTGACCATATAAATTCCTACTTAAGACTATTACATGCATCCTGTACTTACTATGTCATGCAAATATTTCAAGACATTGCCACCCTCCCACCAGCTATCCCATTGTGTCTTTAAATGATGTTTTCAGCTTTTAAGCATCTGTTTTTCAGAGATGTTAATGTGTAATCGCTACAGTTATTTAAAGGTTTCTATAATACCATTTATTCTATTATTCATATTAAATTCCTTTAATGTCTTACATGTGGTATGCATTTTAATGCACTGTTTCATCACTCTCCTCAGAGCTGTATCCACAATTACTACCTTCATGGAGGTGGGGGTCTTCAGAAGAATATATACAGCTCCAGATGAGATATACCACTGCTGCATTTACATAGGAGGTACAGCTTTTTTTTCCAGAGCTTTTGTCTCTTCCTTTGTGTCCTAGTATACTACCCACCAACCTTCCTTACTATTTTAATATAGTACTTGCTTTCTGTTAGGCTCTTTCTTATGTCCTCCACCCTGAATCCTTTCATTTATATATATATATATATATATATGTGTGTGTGTGTGTGTGTATTTTTTTTTGCTGCTACTTTTATAATAATGTCCTCAGTATCTGGGGATGTCCTTCCATCTCCTACCAGGGATAGCCCCAATGTCCAGCCAGTATACCAAAACCTTTGGTATCTACAGGCACCGTTCTTCACACATATGCTCCCCACACAAGGCATATGGCATAAAGGTGACATACGAATGCACACATTTCAGAATTTCTTTGCCACTGCTCCAAACACCATTATTGAACATCGATCTGAATGCCTTTCTTCTGTGTTGGTTACTGAGCCATTTTCAGATAAGTGCCCTGTTGGGGTTCTTCTTTATCCTTCACTTTTATTTTTAGTGCTGTCGGTTTTATGTCATCCAAAAATGGAAAATGTCAGTATGGGGGGCAGGTTCTCCATAAAGATAATCATGACAAGTGTCTGTTCTGTATGGGTGCTTCCCACAACCATACACAGTGTTCTGTCTACCAAGCAATTGTCCCCAAGACCCTGTGAATTTGCCTGTCCTCCTTGTCGTATTTATAGGTTTATAGATTAGTAATAGACTAACTGCCCTTGTGGGTCATTTTAAGCCTATCCAATTAATGTATGTGAAAATCAAACCATACACCTTATGTCTGTAAGACAAATATCTTAATCTTTATGCCAACCTCTCTTCTCAGACTGACATTCCTGGCCAACAAATATAATGAATACATCAAGAAATGAAACAGTCATTTACATTGCACATTATGGTTTTCTAGTCTCATTGCTAAGCACTATTAGAATGTGTTTTTGGTAATTTGACAAGGAAACAAACATTTCGTGACAGAAACAATATAAACCATTTCCTTATAGCAGATAAATCTTATCACATCTTTCATCCCAAAAGTCTAAATGCCCCTTATGAGAGCAGATCACACCTTCTTCCATTGCTTTGCTCAGAAAAGCTCAGGAATCATAACTGGTGTGTCCTTTACAGTACACTTGTATTCTGAAATGGTATCTTCAGGGGCAGCTCATGCTATTAGGCTGCAGGACTGCACCCCCCCCAGCTGTTAAAAATGAAAAGAAAAGAAAATATAAAAGAAACACGAGTCCCGGAACTTCGCGCATGCGCACTCATGGCATTTCCTATATCCAGACTACTAATTGGTGAACCAGTCCGGATTATGTGCACATAATCTGGACTGCTGGTGAGACCGTCTGAATTAGGATGACAGCATTCAGCAGCAGAGATCCCAGAAGTCTATGCAGTTACAACTGCATAAACTGGAAGGGGATTGCAGGAAGGGGAATGACTTGTTCTTGCAGACTTATTACTGCAGGAATGGATGAATGAACGGAAGGAGGACGAATGATTTGCAGCAATGGAGCAGGTAGGGTGTGTGTGTGTGTGTGTGTGTGTGTGTGTGTGTGTGTGTAGTGGCTAGAGGGAACTCATGAAATATACCTGCTGGCTAGACTCAAACCATGTACCTTGGGAGCAGGTAGCAAGAGCTTGAATTCCCTACCCACCACCACTTGTGAAATTTTTGCCTCATATGTTTGTTCTTGTGAAATTTGTGGTTTTCTGGATTTTGAATTCACTACATAATGACAGGCATTTGAATTTCAGACTTCATATTCTTGAGAAACTATATGGTAACATAAAACTTTTTATTCTAGCAATTTTCTGATTATAAGATCAATATTTGAACTGTGATCCTATTTTTGGGGCTGTATTCCCCTATTATTGGCTTTGTGCAGGTTTTTTGTTTTTTGTTCTAAGAGGTTGAGAGCTATTCTTAGAACTGAATTCACTGAATATGTTTGGGGGCTGTATTCCCTCATTATTGGCTTTGCTTAGATGGTTTGTGCTAAGAGGTTGAGAGCTATGGTCAGAACTGAATTCACTAAATGATAGCCATTTAAGTTTCAGTCTACCTGTCATTCAAGAAACAGTTGATTTGGCATAGTGGTATGTTGGTCTGGCTGTAGTGCACAGGGTCCAGGGTTCAAGACTTGGCAGTGAAATGCATGGTGCTAACACAGCATTTTATTCTAGTAACTTTCCAAGATTATACAAGCAATGTTTAAAATGTGTCCCTAGTTTCTGGACTTTTGCCCTCCCCCAAATAAATTTTGGCTTTTTCCAGATTTCTTGTGCTTCAAAGTTGAGAGATACAGACAGTTGAGTGTCGAGTGGATTTTAAAAGGAGCTGAGAGCTTGAAGAGAAGTTTAATGCTGCTTATGCTGTCTGATTGTATTGTTAATAGCACAACAGGTAGTGTTTCTTTCTTTTGATGCAGAAAGCTGTGGGATCTACTCCCACAGAATATAGATGCATCGCTGATACTGTACTGTGTTGTACTTTTAAAGGGGGTGGATGCTGCAGTCCTTAGAATGTCCTCTTTGGCAGAGATACCTAGTAATGATGAACCTGTTATCAGTTTGCCATCCATTCCCTATTGCAATATTACTAGCTTATCATTTTTTTAATGTAACATAGGCAATTTATTCCTCAACGGCAACAGGCACTTTAATTGCAGATGAAACAATGAAATATAAAGTTGATTGCTAGCAGCAACCTCTTCATTAGCTACAGATCTCTTTAATGAGGAATTATTTAGATGACTTTTACTTCTGCAAAGATTGTACATATTTACTGATACTAGTGGAAAGTATAAATTTGAGTAGACTTTTATGATGTAAATATTCTAAACTGGGCAGTTTTGTCATTATTGGTGCATGCATTTTGTTTCATTGTTTACTGGAAAATGTTCAAAATGATAAATTTAAAATGCCCTCTAACAGCTGTACTGTATTATACAAGGAATATAATTTAATAAAATCAGGAAGGTGTATCAAAGAACACATGTATGTTTCCTGTGCAAGGGGCCTATGATTTGAAAACAGCCCAAAGTTAATATTTATCTACCACTGGACAGATGTATTTTCTTTGAATGTGGGTTTCAATACTGTCTCAATGAATGTGAGTTTCAAGGGCAGAGAAGTTTTAATGCTAAGTCTATTTTCTTTGTGAGACTGCATTGCTTTGTTTAGCAGATGTCTATTAAGTGTTTGTGCTGTAAAGTGTAAAATAAAACTTTTAAATGAATTCCAAATTATCATACAAGTAAAGCAGTATGCACATTACAGTGTGGTAAATGGGGCAAAATAGCCAAGTAATGGGACATTGGAATAGCTGCAGGGGGGAGGCCCCATTCGACCATGATTTTGTGGGGGGGGGAGGCAAACACAGACAGACCCAGCTAAACTATACCTCTTAACTGTCCAGATTTTTGCAGAATGAATAGATTTTTGCTCCTTATTTTTGGTTTGTTCTTCATAAAATTTGTGGTTTTCTGGCAAATCATTTAGGAATTAAGTCACTAAATAATGACAGACATTGAGTTTCAGACTTCATACTCTTCAAAAAAAGGCATGCTAAAGCAAGACCTGTTGTTCTGTCAACTAACTAAGTTTATACAAAAGCAAGTTTTAGTACTGTTTGTATGTTCTCCCAATATGTTTGGCCTTGTCTAATTTTCCTGCGTTAAGAGAATGAGATGTATGTGCAAATAAATCACTTTATAGAATTTGGTATATTCAAACCTCTCAACTGTCCCTGATTTTGGCTCAAAATGTTTCTCTCCCCCTAATAATCCCTCTGCAAAATGGCAAATTTGAAGAAAACGTGGAGGGTTTACAATTAATAAATAATTGTAATGATCAGAGTTATAGATTACTTTTAATTTCAGAAGTGCATGTAGATTCTGTATTGTCAGCTGCTCAAGTTAACAGTACTAATATTTAAAAATGTGTCCCTTCTTTGACAGGTTCCCAGCTGTACTGTGTGGCTATTTTATATTTTTGCATCACATTTTTGGTCCGTTTTTCATAAAATTGTGGTTTTCTGGCAAATTTGTGACAAATCAGTAAAGACTGAAGTTAGAAAATAATGACAGACATTTGAGTTTCAGATTTCATACCCTTCAGAAAATTCATACTAATGCAAGACCTACTATTCTGTTACCATTCTAAGTTTATAAGAGCAATATTTAAAAATTGTCCTTATTTTTGGGCCTTTGTCCCACTTCTGTTTATGGCTTTGTCCAGATTTCTTGCTCTGAGGCTGAGAGGTATGACAAATGTGTCTGGGCCATCACCATCAGCCAGAGACATTTCAAACTGTGACATCCTTATTGCACCCCACTTGCCCATGTTGTGACTCTGGAGGTGTCCAAGCAAAACAAGGCAATGAGCATTTATACAGTCTAAGTGTGCAGAGTATCCCCCCATCCAAGGTAGACACAAATAATACAGTGTTTTTCATCTGTCCTTGACTTTGCAGAATGTTCTGGTTTTCTGTCATATTTTTATACTGTTGATTTATGATTATTCTTCAGAAAATGCATGTCGTTGCAGTCCCTGTTGCTCTGTGTTTAAGTAGCAGTGCTTTAATGACCATCAGGTAAGCTTGTCTGAGACTGTAAGATGCAAGTAAGCTTTAATAAGCATACTGTTAAAGAATTACCAACATTGAAAGCCTTTTTGTTGTTGCCAAGCAGAGAATATTTACATAACTAGATAGCATATAAGCCTTAGGTATTGAAATGCATATGACAGTATTAGTAATAAAGGACAGGATTACAGTATTTTCAGAAGCTCATTACATTTGTTGGAGACTTGCAGTCATCTTTGCAGGCTTTACCTGTAAACTAAACAGAATGTCAGTCTGTCATGTGTGGTCCATAACCTGTGCAGTAATCCTTTAAGCAATTTATCTTGAGCTTGTTTCTTGTTTGCTGTTCATTTTTTACTTTGATCATGTTTTCCCTATGAAACAAGTAGATAGTTGTTGTCAGGCACCATGTCTTTTTTGGATAAGAAACATTTTTACAAGTGGGGTATTGCTACTTTCAGCATGTTACTTGGTACTTTTATAAAGCTGAATATAAATTATAATTAGAATTGCAGTACAAGGAGAAGTGGTTTGAGTTGAGTGCTGCCTTTTTTATATATATTTGATTTTGACTGCCATTCCAGTAATGTATTTAAAATGTAATTTATTTTTTCATGCCTTGCAACCTTTTTTGTTTCCCTTTAGATATTAAGTAAGCTGTCATGTAGCCAATGCATTGAAATATTTTTTTCTTCTACAATTCATTTTGTCTTGATTGGACTCTCATAATGACGGTTTGGCAGTTGCACCCAGGGCAGCGTATTTAATTAAAGTCCCAGTTTTTGTGTTTTTTAACATAACCCCACACCGTTCTAGTTGGCCACACCCTTCCCATTGGCTCCACCCATTCAGCTGTCTCCTACAGCCTCCCTTTGATATGAAGTCACCAGCCACCACTGGGTATCTTACTTTATAGAAATAGAGCTAAAAGTGTAAAACTCAATACATGAACATTTGAAATTGTATAAGGCTATTACTGGACTATGCGAGAATACACCATCAACACAATAAGGAAACAAATTAGTAAACAAGAAAGTAAAATCCTTCAAGATCTACCCACTAAGATACGTTAAAAGTAACAGTAACAACTGATCCATAAATAAGTCCACATGCCACTGTTAAAATTACCATGCCTATGTAAAAGATTCTTACAAAAATATCAAACAGCCAAAATTAAACTATTAACAAACTGGATGCATGAATTTAATAGACATGAATTAAAGTCTTATAATTAAAAAGTGCATGCCAGCTCAGACATATATTTAACACTTACCCACAACATAAACATGTTCCAGACAGTTACATAAATTATATACTTAAACCACACTGTAAGAGAAGATGGATGCTCACAATGCAAGTGAATATGATCCTGTCCTAAACATGAAGTGCAGAACAGTCTTTACTAAAGGTTGATGAAAACAATGTGATCCATCAGTGACACATTAAAAAATGTCTCATAATCCCTTACCCGCTGACAACAAACACTGATTACGCTATGTTACTTTGAATCCACTTTGCCTCCCTTTTACTTAAGGCTCGTGTCCACTTCCAGTATACTATTCTTTTTACCTTAAAAGCCCACGTCTTTAGCTGTTGGTTCAGGGTGCTGTGGCAGTCTTCCCATGTCGAGAGTTAGATGTCGGCCAAGAAAAATGCCAACAAACTCAGGTTTGATACAGCTGCTGTCCAGCCTCCTCTAGACATCTCTCTCGAGGCTAGTAAAAGCCCACAGGGGACCATCCAGTCTTTGCCTTGGAGTCCTCTGCCATGACCCTTTTGGAAGCCAGCATGGATCAAATTTCTTGCGCGTCCTCAGAGTCTTTACAAACATCTGCTCCAGACACTGAGGGGGAATCTTGGCTGATTATATCTAAGGGACCAATGTGGATTCCACAGATCTTAGTGAGGGAGGAGATCCCTACTATGCTTATTGAATGTTGACAAGGGTCTGACCCTCCCAGGGTTTTTTGCAGAAAAATAAACCAAAAACCAAGCATATTTCCCAGAAGTTAAGGATCCACAATGAGAATGGCAGGATTTTACTTAGGAGATTTTTAGCATTTTAATGGCTTTAAAGCCTCTTCAAGGGTCTCTGTGCCTGGTCCTCCCTGGTCTTCCACTCCTCTTAAGAGACCTAGGGAGCATGATTCCTCTGATAAGGATCAGTATTTGGGGGAAGAGTAATCAGCCTACTCTTCCCAGATCCCTTTCCCCTTGGACTATAGTTTAGAGGAGGTGAATTCTATTAGTCCAGATTCATTTTAGAGGAACTGTCTTTTTAGGGACACTATTTCTCGTATGATGAAATTCTTTAGGATAGTTCTCAGGTTTCTAATATCCAGAAGAGGTATTATGAGCTCCTCCAGATGGAGTCTCATAAGCCTTCTGCTATTGCTGCAGTCCTGGCTGCCCTCCTGGATACCTTTCATCAGCCTCTGTGGCCCCTGATTCTCAGCCTCCAGCACTTAAGAAACCTAACAGATTTTACAAGGTGCCTGATGATTGTAAATTTCTGTATAATTGTTCTGCTGATCTTTCTGTGGTGTCTGTCTGCTCTGACAAACCTTCAAGATTGTTGCCCTCTACCAAACTGCTTCCTTCAGACAAGGACAGTAGGGTCATGGTGAGGCTGGGCAAAAAGATCTATACTGCTGTCACCCTGTCTTTTAGGGCTATTATCAGACTCGTGTGACCAGGTATCTTTTAGCCCTATTTTTTTCAGGTTTCTCAGGTGATTTCTGACCTTCCTCATTTTGAAGGGAAGGCTTCAGCTATTTCCTTGTTGGGTTGTACTGCTCACGTTGCCCACCACTATATTAAGTGCAATTATGATGCTGCTGATGCCTCTCTCAGGGCTGCGGCATTTGGTTCTGTTATGAGGCATTGCTCTTGGCTTTATCTTCAGGCATTTATTTGAATGTTGCTTTGGAAAACAAAAATCTTTTTGGTACTGCTGCTGAACTTTTTAAATCTCTCCAGGATAAGGAGAAAGCCTTGCAGGAGTTGAGATATACTTTGTTTCTCCTATTTCAAAGTTTCAGAGGAATTACTCTTCTACATCTGCTTTTATTCACAGACAGTCTTGTCCTCCATCCAAGTTAAAAAGGATTCTAGACATGTACCTCCTGCTAAATATACACAAACCCCTATTTCTCAGAAACCTCATTTTCTGGACAAGCCAGGTTCCATATGACAGTTTGCTTCCCTTTTCCCTCAGCCAGGTTCCCTTGTCCCTTCCACATTGGTTAAGGATCACAGTTGGCTCTTGGGTCCTGTCCATCATCCACCAGGGATATTTCATGGTTTGAAAATCTCTTCCACTCTTTTTTGGCATCTTTCAATCTCCTCAAGAACAGCTTCCTCACTTTCCAGAAGTGCTTCATTCTCTTTTAAACCAGGGCACAATTCAGGCAGTGCCCCTGTCCAGGAGGGAGGGTTTTTTTTATTCCAGAATGTTTCTGGTTCCCAGGAAGTTGGGCACCTGGAGACCAATACTGGACCTTTCTCAGCTCAACACCTTTCTCAAGGTTCCCTCCTTTTGGATGTTATGTCTTTGAACTTTATTTCCTCCTCTTCTTCTTCCCCGGGCCTTTCTGGTATCTCTGGATCTCAAGGATACCTACCTTCATATCCTGTCCATCCCCTTTTCAGAAAATGTTTGCATTTATCCGCTTCATCCTTGCATTTTCAGATCTCTTCTTTGCTCTTTGGCCTCACTACTGCCCCAAGGATATTTAGCAAATGACTCACTCCTGCCATTGATTTTTGTGGGATGGGAGGGTTCAGATCTTTTCTTATCTGGACGATCAAGTTATTCAGGCTTCATCACCTGAGGCTGTGCTTCAGGATCTCGTTTACTATTTCCCTGCTGAAGAGTCTGGGATTTACCATAAACTTTCAAAATCAGTCTTGACTCTTTCTCATGATTATGCTTTCCTTGGTTGAAGGATTCAGACCATCCCCATGCTGGCATCACTGCCTGCCCCAAGGCCTTGCATATGATTGCCTTTTTCCAGTCTCTTCTTCATACCTCTCAACTATCCAGGTTTTCACAGAATGTCCAGATATTTGCCTTCCTATTTTTGGTCGCTTCTCATAAAATGTGTGATTTTCTGGCAACTCTTTGTGATGATCTGGTGATTGAAGTCACTATAATCATATACATTTGAGTTTCAGACTTCAAATCCTTCAGAAAAATGCATGTTAACATAATCCCTGTTATTATAGCTACTTTCTAGGTTTATAAAAGCAAAATTTAACATCTGTCCCTGTTTTTGGGCCTTTGTCTTCCCATTTTGACATGGCTTTGTCCAGATTTCTAGCACTAAGAGGTTGAGATGTATGCTCTTCCTCTGAATTTAGTCACGGTCAGGGACTTTCTCAGGTTCCTCGGGTTTATGGCTTCCACCATTCCCATGCTGTCTCTGGCCAGGCTCTATATGAGAAAGCCACAGTGGTACCTCAAGTCAGTGTGGCTTCAACATTGTCACCCCATGGACTTCTTAGTTCCCCTCCTTCCCTGGCTTGAGCTTGAGCTTCAGTGGTGGAATCATCAACTTTCTCTCAACTGGGAATTTCTTTCCGGACTCCAGTCTCAGCTCAAGAGCTCTTTAGAGATGCCCAGACAGGTGTGGGGAGCTTCCTTCAGTGCTCTCTCTAGTTCCAGGGTTTCTGGCCTCTTCGTCAACAGTCAGACAACATCAACATCAAGGAGATGAAGGCTCTGCTTCTTGCTCTTTAGGCTTTTCATATCCTCATTCATCCCAGACCCCTCAAAGTTTTCACAGACAATACCACAGTGATGTGGTATGTCATCAAGCAAGGGGGTACAAGGGTTCTTCAGGTCTGGGATCTAGCTGTCAAGTATCAGGTGACTCTTCAGGCTGCTTACATTCCCTCAGAGCACAATCTGGTAGTAGACTCTTGGAGCAGGTGCAGCACACAAGCTCAGTAATGGATGCTTCAGAGACATGTACACCTGGACATTGTCAGTCAGTGCCTCCTGTCTGAATAGACAATTTCCTCTATTCTGTTCCAGAGTTCCAAATCTTCTGGCTTGAAAAGTAGATGTCCTGTCTTTTCCTTGGAAGGGGATGTTTTCTATATGCCTTCCCTTCCCCTTTCCTCTGCTTCCAAGAGTCTTGCACAAGATCAGGCAGGACTCTGTCAAAATCTTGTTGGTGACTCCCTTTTGGCCTAGACAGTATTGGTTTCCCCTTCTTTTTCATCTGGCCAGGGGCAATCACCACAAGTTTCCTCACTGGATGGAACTTCTCACACAAGACAAGGAGTCTCTTGTCCATCCTCATTTGAGCACTCTTCAGCTGACACTGTAGGTGATAGGATTCAGATCCCTTTTAGGAACCTTTTTTGCTAGGGGCATGCTTCAGGTCCTGCAGGAGGCCAGGAAGTCTACTAGCAGACAGTCATATTTGTCCAAAAAAGAAGATATTTTCTGTCTAGTGCCTCTCTTACCATCAGGATACCCTGTCTGTGGATGTTCCTCTGGCCCTATCTTATTTGTGTGATCTTCTCCAGGCAGGGTTGGCATATTCTTCAGTTAAATCTCACCTGTCAGCAATTTCTGCTGGTCTGCCCTTGAATCCGCCTCTGGACTCCAATTTTGAGATCAAACAGATTCTTAAAGGTGTCCTTCATGTTATGCCTCTCAGGAAGCCTATTCCACCTTCCTGGGACCTTGGATTTGTTCTTGAAAAATTGAATCAGGCTCCTGTTGACCCTGCTGCTTCAGCTTCCTTAGACCATTGTACTTGAAAGACTACTTCTTCTTTTGGCTCTTACTTCAGTTAAGAGGGTTTCTGAGCTACAGGCTCTCATGGCTGTTCCTCCTTTCTTAGTTTTTCAATGGGACAAGGTGTCTGTACTAATCCTTCTTTTATGTCCACAGTGCTCAATGAGTTGCCCCTTAATCAATCTGTTCATATGCCTTCCTTTTTTCCTTCTCCACAGTCTGCCAGTGAGAAGGTTCTTCACACCTTGGACTTGTATTGACCGCTGAGATATTATTTGGATAAAACTAACGTTAATCGCAAATCTGAGCAACTTTTTGTTTCTTTTTATCCCAGGACTTTGAGGATAGCTATTTCTAAGCAGACCATCTGTTCTTGGATATCTAAAGCCATTGCTTTTTGTTGTTCTTTTCATGTCAAATTTCTTTCACCTTCAGTAAAGGCTCACTCTACCAGATCTGTTGCTTTCTCTGGTGCTTTTTTCAAGGGGCTGGATGCTAATTCCATCCTTGAGGCTACTACTTGGTCTTCTGTCCATACCTTCACTAAGCATTAAAAGTCTGATGTTATTTCCAGGACTAGAGCTGTCTTTACCAGGGCTATCCTACATGGGTTTCTTGAGGATACTTAAGTGCCTTCCTCTTCCCAGCATTCCTCTTGAGCTTTTATACTCTCTCTTATGTTATTAATACTGCAGCAGTGATATAGAAGGACATAGTACAGTTGTGTAAAAGCATACCCTAATGGTAGATGTCCTTCTCTTCACTATTGCAGTGTTCGCTTCCTCCCTCCTACCCCCTCCCCTATGGCCTCTTCTCCTTGCCCCTCAGATGGAGAGTTTTCTCTTTTTCTCTCTTTTCTCCTTCTGGATGCACATATTCCTTCTGTTCCATAAGGACATTCTGTACCTCCTGGGACTTTTCATTTCTGAAGTGTGTGCATTTGTACGCCACCTTTGTGCTCTATGCCTTACGTAGGGAGCATACATATGGCATACAGCATCTGTAGATACCAAAGGCTTTGGTATACTGGATGGACATTGGGCTATCATTGGCAGAAGATCCTTTATGCTATGAGTACTCCAAAAGTGAAGAGAAGGACATCTACTGTTATGGTAAGATTTTACACAGCTGTACTGATATTTCTTAGGTAACTATGTTATCTTTCATTTAACTGATAAGATAACTAACCTTACCCAGTGCAAAGCAGTCACTCATTACTAGACCTTATGGTTACAAGCATCCATCCTAAGATTTTTTATGTATTTGTCTGCTTTTGTTGACCGTGAAAGTCCAACTGGGCAAAACCCATTTTTAGAAGAGGTCCGTGGAAGAAAAGCTCCATCACAGTACATTTGTATTAACATGTGAATTTAGACATTTCTCAAAAAAAAAAACAGTTAAATGTTACAGAAAAAAAACATAGTTATAAGACAGATTTTAAACAGTAAAGTATTTGTACCAGTATATATATGTATATACAGTTCTGTTAGCTCTGAATTCTTACAGAAGGGAAACATTATTGTAGCATAGGGTGTATCTAGGCGAACACTACAAGGACATACAGACGTGAATGTTTTAGGACATTCCTTAGTTAGAGCTGGTTAACTTGTCTCAAGGCTTGACAGTGGTGGATTCTTAGAGACAGATTAGGCTATTTTATTATTGTAAGAAGCTACTTTTGATTCAAGAGTGGTATTTAGGTTAGTTAGGACAGGTGATGCATGCATGAGGGCTGGGAGTAAGTAGGCTACTGTTTCATAGGATCATAGAAGCTTATAGGCTATTGGCCCTGACACCCTTATAAGCCTAGCCAAGAGTTTAGCCCATGTTTAGACAAATCAGCACCCAATGCCTCTGTCCAGCAGGAACACAGGTGGAATCCCAGGGATATATTTTCTGTTTCCCATCCAGTTATCCAGGTTGCGCTTAAAAAGTGGTAAAGAGGTACTCTGCTTGATGTGGCGCGGGAGTCTATTCCATAGATGGGGGAGTCTCTGAGACTCAAATCTGTCTCGCCAACAAGTCTTGTTGATATCACAGACTGGGTTGAGGCCGTGAGTGCAGGTTATTTCAGTGGAGCTTGACTTATGGATATGAACCAGTCCCATCTCGGTCTCCTTGTATGCCAGACAGAGGTCACCTCTGAGGAGTCTGTATGAAACTGAGTAGAGGGATAGGACTTTTAGCCTATCTGTGTATGGTAGATGTTTCTGGCCCTGAATTCTCCTGGTGAAGAACCTCTGTGGTCTCTCCAGCTGCTGCATGTGCTTTGCAAGGTGCATGCTGAAAAGGGCGTTAAACTCAATAAAGGGCCTTATAAGGGAAGACTACAGGGATGCTATGGCCTCCTTGTCTCTGGAAGAGATACCCTTAGTTATAAGGTGGGCCATGTATAAGGCTTCGATAGAAGAAACAGTTCACCAAACACACTCAAAAGCTAGGCAGCATTCCAATAGATGCTGTCCATTGTACAAACCAGAAATAATTTCAGTTCAAGCCACCAGCAATTTGCTTCATAGACTTTTATTAAAACAAAAGCTCAGTAAACTAAAGGATTAAGCACTTTCATCTCATAAACCAGAGACTTCATCAGAATCAATGAATGAAAGGTTAAAACTCATTTAAATATTCATCACCATCTAAAAACATAGCTCATTTGATATGCAGTTAATAAAATAATTACCTAACCGCCAAAAATTAAAGTGCTATAACCCAATAATTCCATCCTGCATACAATGTACCTCATTCATTTCATATAATATTGTATAATATACAATGCATAAAAACCCATATTTTAAAAAACACTGTTAAAAATAATTAGTTATATGTAATTGTATAAATATGTATAAAAATATATACACAAATATACAAACATAAAACTATATATGAACTTGTTTTTGTTTTATATTTTTATTTATTATGCAAATATGTTGGTGAAAAATCTTAATGATATATTTCTACCCTTTTTGGGTCTGTTGCCTTCAGTTTAAGGACCAGGGTAATGGATAAATGGTCATTGACACCAGGATAGTTGATGGCATCTAGCCTAAGTTGCCAAATCAACTCACGAAATTCTAGTTTTGTTTCCCAATCACCTCCCCTCTCATTTGGTTTCACATCTTCCAACACCCAAAACTTAAATTCTGCTTTGTGGCATGCTAAACTATGTCTATATAGGGCATTGTGTTTGTTTTTCTTATTGATATCCCTCATATGTTCATATATACGTTGCCTAAGGCATCGTTCTGTCTTACCTATGTAGTATGCCCAGCATAATGTACAATAAGCCAGGTATACTACTCCTTTGGTATAGCAACTAGCATATTTTTTAGCTTTTAGCATATATTTGATGCCCAGAATATATAATTCTTTTGTAGCAGCAATGTGTGAACATTGTGTGTGCGTCTACCACATTTGAATGTACCAGTTCTAGTAGTAGTTCCTAGGGCTACCTCTCCCCTCTTCTGTTCATAAATTTCTTTGAGGTTTTGGTTCCTCCTGAAGCTAATTCTCAGGCATTTAGAGAAACATTCAACTTTAGAGGGTGTCCTTTTAAATAGATTCCATACAATGTTGATACATCTTTTTAGCCATCCAATATTAATATGGTCGGTCAAAATCAGATAGGGATTGGGCTCCATTTGCTGTTCCTTACCTTCCCTAATATTTTCTCCCCTCTGCCTGTGAATCCACTCACTATTAAGCAGTGGCTTGTAGGTGTTACCCCAACCTTGTATAATACTATTTTTAATAGGAATAATAACACTATCAGGGTATCCTCTTTCCCTAAACAACTGATGTACAAATTCCATTTCTTTCAAAAAGTCGCCTCTGTCAGATGTCATGCGAGCTATGCGTACCATCTGATCTTTAAAAATATTACTTTTTAAAAAAGGTGGATGATCACTGTCATAATGTAGGTATGAGTTGGAAAAACATTTCTTTTGAAATATACTTGACTTGTATACCTTATTCTGTCTATCCTTAGATATCCTAACATCTAAATAATGGGCCTCCTCGGTATCAATAACAAAAGTAAATTCCAAGAATTCCGTAGTAGGATTCAAATAATCCATAAATTCTGGTATCAAGTCTCTTGAATATGATTTCAGAATTTGGCCTCTTAACAGCTGATGAATATAGGTTAGTGTTGGAGAATATGGAAGCAGTGTTAAAATACAATTACATTTACTTCCAGGGAGATATTTACCATCAACTACATGGGGTTGCTATGGGTTCTTCATGTGCACCTATATACGTACGCTAATATAGTTATGTTGTACTGGGAGAAACTTTTTGTTTTTGGATCCTATTACCTAGGTCAAATTCGACAATACTATAGATTTTTGGATGATATTCTCATTGTTTGGGGAGGCAGTAGAGACTTGATACCAGAATTTATGGATTATTTGAATCCTACTACGGAATTCTTGGAATTTACTTATGTTATTGATACCGGAGGCCCATTATTTAGATGTTAGGATATCTAAGGATAGACAGAATAAGGTATACAAGTCAGGTATATTTCAAAAGAAATGTTTTTCCAACTCATACCTACATTATGACAGTGATCATCCACCTTTTTTAAAAAGTAATATTTTTAAAGGTCAGATGGTATGCATAGCTCGCATGACATCTGACAGAGGCGACTTTTTGAAAGAAATGGAATTTGTACATCAGTTGTTTAAAGAAAGAGGATACCCTGATAGTGTTATTATTCCTATTAAAAATAGTATTATACAAGGTTGGGGTAACACCTACAAGCCACTGCTTAATAGTGAGTGGATTCACAGGCAGAGGGGAGAAAATATTAGGGAAGGTAAGGAACAGCAAATGGAGCCCAATCCCTATCTGATTTTGACCGACCATATTAATATTGGATGGCTAAAAAGATGTATCAACACTGTATGGAATCTATTTAAAAGGACACCCTCTAAAGTTGAATGTTTCTCTAAATGCCTGAGAATTAGCTTCAGGAGGAACCAAAACCTCAAAGAAATTTATGAACAGAAGAGGGGAGAGGTAGCCCTAGGAACTACTACTAGAATTGGTACATTCAAATGTGGTAGATGCACACGTTCACACATTGCTGCTAGAAAATAATTATATATTCCTGGTATCAAATATATGCTAAAAGCTAAACAATATGCTAGTTGCTATACCAAAGGGGTAGTATACCTGGCTTATTGTACATTATGCTGGGCATACTACATAGGTAAGACAGAAAGATGCCTTAGGTAACATATATATGAACATATGAGGGATCTCAATAAGAAAAACGAACACACTGCCCTATATAGACATAGTTTAGCATGCCACAAAGCAGAATTTAAGTTTTGGATGTTGTTAGAAGTGAAACCAAATGAGAGGGGAGGTGATTGGGAAATAAAACTAGAATTTCGTGAGTTGATTTGGCAATGTAGGCTGGATGCCGTCAACTATCCTGGTCTCAATGACCATTTATCCATTACCCCGGTCCTTAAACTGAAGGCAGCAGACCCAAAAAGGGTAGAAATGTATCATTAAGATTTTTCACCAACATATTTGCATAATAAATAAAAATATAAAACAAAACAAGTTCATATATAGTTTTATGTTTGTATATTTTTGTATATATTTTTATACATATTTATAAAATTACATATAACTAATTATTTTTTAACAGTGTTTTTTAAAATATGGGTTTTTATGCATTGTATATTATACAATATTATATGAAATGAATGAGGTACATTGTATGCAGGATGGAATTATTGGGTTATAGCACTTTAATTTTTGGCGGTTAGGTAATTATTTTATTAACTGCATATCCAATGAGCTATGTTTTTAGATGGTGATGAATATTTAAATTAGTTTTAAACTTTCATTCATTGATTCTGATGAAGACTCTGGTTTATGAGATGAAAGCACTTAATCCTTTAGCTTACTGAGCTTTTGTGTTAATCAAACTCTACGAAGCGAATTGCTGGTGGCTTGAATTGAAATTATTTCTGGTTTGTCATGTAGAAGGCTTTCTGTACAACGAAAGGAACATGGTGGTCAAAAGTCAGGTTACTATCAACCTGGGTGCCCCAATCCGTGTCAACTGATTGCATGCTTAGATCATTGTTATTAATGTGATAATTTGTGGGGATGTCACTCTCCCCAAAGGGGATGATGATGAATTTTTTGGTATTCTGCTTGAGGCCATGTTTCTGGCACCAGTCATTTGTCTGAGTGAGACCTTCTTGGATGATGTCCACATCACTAGGGGAATTGATGACAGCACCCAGCTTACAGTCATCTGCAAACTTGGTCAGCTATAACCCATTGGTTTTGGCCTGCACCTCAGAAAAGTATATCCCAAATAATAGAGGCCCCAAGAATGAACCCTGGGGTATGCCACTTGTTACGGGTCTACTGCTTGAGGTGGCTTCCCCTATTTTGACTACATGGGTTCTATCAGTGAGCCAGTTTGCTACCCATCTGATAACATATGGATTAATGCCTAGTTGAGAGAGTTTATCAATTATGCCTGAGTGGGGAATAGTGTCAAAGGCTTTGGCCAGGTCAAGATAGGCCATGTGCACTGTCTTCCCCTCATTCATGGCTTTGGTGACTGTCTCAAAGAAGTCAACCAAATCTAACAGACATGACCTCCCCTTGATGAAGCCAAACTGTGTGGGATCAAGTGTTTGGAGGTTGCCAAACTCCTCCTTAATGAGGTCCATGATAATCTGTTCCATGGCCTTGCAGATCAGGCTAGTTAGGCTGATGGGTCTATAATTTCCCAGATCGGTGGATGCTCCACCTTTGTGTAAAGGGATAATAGTGGCTGTCCTCCATTCAGCTGGGATGAAGCCAGTACTCAGGCTTTGGTTGACTAGGGTGCCTAATGGTGCTGCAAGTTCCTGCCTGAGTTCATGTAGGATGCATCCTGGGGTGTTATGTGGTCCCATGGAGGCTGTATGTTTTGCCTTTGAGAGAGCAGCGATGACCTGTTCCCTAGATATAAGGGGAAGGGGGAAGGTAGTGGGGATGTCATGATTTACTGATAGGGGGACAGAGGGGTAAAGTTTTTGCTGAATCTATCAGCCAGCAAGTTTGCTATATCTACAGCATTTGTATATGTGGTGTCCTTGAACACCAGTTCTGAACAGATCTGAGTGCTTCCTTTGAGGTTGCGGAGGATGTGCTATGTCTGTAAGGTGGTGTTTAGCTCTGTAGCTGACCTATCTAATGCCCAGTGCCAATTACTGATGCAGCACCTCACCCCACTCAGTTCTTCATTTGTGAAGAGACAAAAAATGCACTTTATTGTATGAAGCCAATAGCTACATTATCGAGATTGGCTTACTAAAGCCATTCAACCCTTCCCCCAGCTAGTCCATTGAACTTTGTGCCTGGAGCAACTGCCCCCTTCTCACCAGCCTTGCTATACTACTGATAGGGGGAACCCAATTTCTGATTCATCTTTTTTTATGGTTTGTAAGATATGATAGTCAATGCTTCTCTCACCCCACCCCGAGTGATTATTACCCTTGCTTACCACATTTAGACCGTGATCCCAAGAAAAGCACTACATGAGTAGTAAGTCATCTTTTCTGAAGACTGCTTATCACTTTACATTGTGGAATTATTAAATTTAGCAGCTAACACACGCACACACGCACACGCACACACACACACACACACACACACACACACACATGTTCACACACACACACACACATGTTCACACACACACACACACACACACACACACACACACACACACACACACACACACACACACACACACACACACACACACACACATTTTGAATAACCTCCAGCAATAGCCTATCCCTGCTACCACTGAACAAAAAACAATTTAGAAGTAACTTGTGGTTGACAGAGAACTAAAAATCACTGTTAAAACTAAGAGATGAATGGATGTTGGTACATTAGTACCAATTCACTGAAAATGGTGTTTTTTTTTCCTTTACTCAAGTGATCGTGTGGCTGTGGAGTTATCATATATAACTGAGGGGTTGTGGAAAGCAAAGCCCCCCTGCAAAAACACTATTTTATGTTGTATTTTCTTATGTTGAATATATTCAATGATTTGTGATTCAGTGAAATGGACTTCAGTCAAAGGGATGTCAGTCAAGGGGGCTTTCAGTCCATTAGTCTTCAGTCAAATTCTTTCAAAACATTTCATTTTCAGTCAAGTACTGTTCAATCAAATCATAGTAAACTTGATAACAAACAGTTGTGAGCCATGTGTCATTTTCTTTAGCTAAAAATCAGTGTTTTTTGTAAGAGTGATTAATACCCTGGGGATCAGTCTGGTGCTTTTTTTTAATTTATGTAGTAGTCTTTTGTATGATACTGTAACAGATGTCCTTGTAAACTCACTCCTTTGTGATGGTAATGAGAAGTTATTTCTATTGTTGATGGGCTGTCTATTGAAAAAGAATACTGTGCTTTGAGATATGCAGGGCTCATATGTCTCAGTGATGGTTCTCCAAAGGGCTTAGGTTCAAGACAGGGCTGATGTATTTAATAGTGTTGTGTGTGTTTTATAATATACCCACTATACTCCTTTTTTATTGTAATGATATGTACGGGGTGTGTAGTCACTGAGTAATGCATTAAAACGATTAATATGCTTAGTTGTATGTATGTCTCATCTTCCTCAGTTATGCAGCTGGTAGTTTACTCAGAATGGCATTTTAAAGGTCCTGCATTCAAGCCCCAGTTAAGGCACTTCATTCCTTTTCACTTTAGCTTGGGTTTATTGTGTAATATAGACTTCACAGTTATGAGATTGTAATGCACATCCATAATATTTTTGACTTCTACCAAAAAAAAAAAAAAAAACATTACAAAGCTTACTAGATTAACCTAACATTCCTGTTCCACAAAATCTGACTTGTCATATTTTATTTTTTATCAGCTGTGAGTCTATGCTTTTCCCTGCCACAGAGATCTGTCTCCTGGCCTGTGAAATAGAGTTGTATCCGCTCTTTACAGCAGTTTTCTGTTCATTTTCGAATTACCTTTAGTATTTTGGGGGTGACTGGATTTACTGTTTTATCAAAGTTTAATTGTAAGAGCTTTTCAAAACCTTTTCTTTGTGAAATGCAAGTGTTAATTATCTGACCAGACAGCTTCTCCCAACTAGATGCAACATCTTCATTCTTTTCAATAAATACTGTTAGTAATAATTGTGCATTTATGCTTTGTCATAGTCGCCCTCCCTCTTCCTAATAAATCTAACAATCATTTACGCTCGCGTTTCATACACTGCCGCACCCTTTCTTAATTAATTTCCTTTCTTTCTCCTTTCTCCTGCACATGGATTATTGCTATACGGACTGCCTTTCCCATTTCCTTCTGCATTAACTCGTGTAGTCCTTTTGTCAAGCTCTTTCTGTAATTCTGTATACAGACACTAACCTGAAAAGCCATTGTCTAAGCTCATCCCTTTTCTGATCCACAGAAGATTGTGTTATGAGTTTAAATCAAAATTGCAACTATTTAAGATAATATCTGTAAGGTGATTTTATTTTTTAGAAAGTAGTAAGAGATTGATGTTTGGGAGGGTGGCCTAATGGTTAAGGTGTTTGCCTTATAAACACAAGGTGCAAAGTTTGAGTCTCACAAGGGATAATTGGCTAGGCTTAAAATGGCTAGCAAGGGCAGTTAGCTTAGTACTAATCTATGAACCTATGAACCTATGGTTGCTCATCTTTTACTGGTGGGAATATATCCTTTCAACAGGAAGACAGATATCAAGTCAGTTCAATCCGTGTATTTTTAAATATACATGTATACATATATATATATATATATATATATATATATATATATATATATATATATATATATATATATATGTGTGTGTGTGCGTGTGTGTGTGTGTATATATTTTTTTATTTATTTTTATTTATTTATTTAACATTTGTTGACCGGGAAAGTCCGACTAGGTTCCACAGATCCTGTTTTCAGCGGAGGCCCGGGGAGAAATGCTCCAGAAGCATGTCTTTAGAATGTGGGAGGAAACCGGAGTACCCGGAGGAAACCCACGCGAACACAGGGAGAACATGCAAACTCCGCACAGAAGCACCCCAGCCGAGAATCGAACTGGAGAACCTCTTGCTGTGAGGTGACAGCATTAACCGCTGCACCACTGCGCCACCCCTATATATATATATATATATATACATACAAGGGTGTAGCTAGACATACTTGGTGTACTCAAATGAGTATATTTTTTTTCTGAGCATCTCTTAGAAACTTCAGCAATAAAAAAAAAATCACAAAATGTTTAAAACTGTCTAATCAAATATTTACAGTATAGAAATATATAAAGAGTGATTATTTTGAAGGAAGAGATCACTAAAAATACATTTTAGGAGTACAAACAACTGTTGGAAACAACAGGTCTACTTCCTATCTGTCTGGGGGTAGCATTTAGAGGACTGAGTACATTTTAAAATGATAGGTGGGTGGTGGGGCAACAGTATCAGGTCTGGGTATAAAATGTAGACATCTGGCTACACCCCTGTAGATATATATATATATATATATATATATATATATATATATATATATATATATATATATATAGGTTTTTACTATGCTTACTGATAAGAAGGCCACTGAGATCATCAGCCACATCACCCAGTAATAGACGGAGACTAATAAATTCTCCCATTAAGTAGACTTTCTCCCCATATCCCCAGTGATACCTTAGGATCAGCCATCCTATCATCCAGACTGGTTTTATAGGTGGTAAGAGAAGTACTCTGCTTTATAGGTAATGCCTGAAACAGAACAGGCGGTTCCATGTGTTCAGCTAATATTTGGATCAGAGTTGGACAACTTTAAGAACAATTTGTCTTTTCAGTATTGTTATTTTGTTAACTAACTCAGCCCATAACAGCATTCTTTTTTGTGGTAAACTATCCTGTTGTTAAAGAATCTGATGAGTGATGATCCATTTTATGGTGGTAGTATTTATTTTTTTTACAGCTATTTGAAATGCAGTTAATCTTTGTAGATTTACTAGTTATTGATACTGCTATGAACGTACAGCAAGGAGTTAGCTTCTCTTAAAGGTATGACCTTACATAAAAGATCAGCTACATCTTTTTTTTTAAATCTCATTGAATCAGACATTTAATTAACAACAAATAAAGTAAATCAGTACAACAATATTATGTCCACGTGTTATTAGCCAGTGCCCAATTCCAGCTGCATAAATGGAGTATTGTACTAATAATGTGCTTATTGTGGGTGAAGCAGGAGTTACCTGTGATTAGCACTGCTTACTTATGAGGACAAAGCTCACATGAGTGAGCCATCACCATTAATATAGTGGGATAAGGCCATAGCCATGACTCAAATGACCTGGGCTCTGAGATGATGGCAGGGGAAAGGTGTGCTTGCTTGGGTGCTTCTTGCATTCAATCTCCAGTGAAGGCTGGGGGCATGAAGGACAGAGGGAAGGTTGGCATAATGCTTAAGGTGTTTACCTTACAGACACAAGGTGCAGGGTTTGATTCTCACATGGGGTAATTGGATAGGCTTAAAATAGCCCGCAAGGGCAGTTAGCCTAGCACTAATCTATGAACCCATTGTCTCTAAGGAGAGATTAGCTGGGGATCTTGGCTGATTCACCAAATAGGTGGGACAATAAACCAGCTCACAGCCATAGCACTGCTCAGGAACTACAGGTAATCAGGGGGAGGGAAAGATACAGGTAAGTGAAAAGCACTTCTTGACAGCAATATGACCCTGAGTAGGAAACCTGGTCCCCTCACTGGCACCAAGCATGGACTGAAGTAAGTCTGGGGCAGTGTAAGAGTGCCCACTAGACACAAAAAAATAGTAGAGGTCATGGATGCAAGCCAACAATCTGGTGTGAGGAGGGAAAAATTACAAAAAAAAAGAAAAGGTAAACCACCCAAAAAAGCTCAGATCAGCAAATGTTGCCATAATTAGTTTAATACTGTCACCCATGGTCAGGTGGTGATTATTAGTATTACAGGCTGGAATTATTAAAAAATATATATATATTCTTATTTTATTTAAATAACTCTGTACATTGCTGTCATCCTTTTTTTTTTTTTGAAGGACTTGTATACCAAGAAGCAGCATATAAATCCATGCATTCCCAGCTTATGGCACAAGTTACCACTACTGGTTAACTCATTACATCCGAGTGCCACCTCCAGGTGTATCTGCAGTTAACTCCAACTGACACCTCCACGAGTCAAATATTCCTTGTTCATATTTGTATCAATAATTCCAAAACCATGCTATGTACAAGATTTTAAAAGATTTCACCTTAAAGCTTACACAGTGGCAAACTTAACTGCATTAATATTTGACTTTTGTCTAGTGCAGGTACATAGATATTAATTGTTGTTTTTATGCTTTTAATTGATATAGATATAATTTTCACATTTTTCTAAATATCTCAACAACCAAGTAACAGACAGAACTCCTTAGCCTTGTATGAAAGCTCTCAGCTAGATGAATAAAATGCTGCTGACAGTATGTGTGTAACCTGACCGGTTGCTGAGGTATTGTAAGTTGTTTACAAATTATTACAAATGTAATTGTTAGTGTTTACTGTGACTTATAAAATTCTATTTAAGACCAAGAATCTAAAGCATGTTTAAATCACTAAATAAAATATTTAATGTACCACAAATAAAGTAAATCACTATTGCAGCTATAAAACTCGTCTGCATCTTTTACACACACTACCCAATTCTGACTGCCAAATTTAAATGAAATATGTTTGCTGTGAGGTATATTTAGTATGTGCTTTACAAAATTTTTAGCTCACTCGTGTTTCAGAACTTATTCAGAAACTGTCACCATGCATCACTCTCCTGGGTCATTCACTGTTGCCCAACAGTAACCTGCTCGGCCTAACTTTTTTGTGAGTGGACCTTGAACTAGTAAACTTACTCAAAACACAGATTTGCCTTCACTTGGTCGACTACCATGACTGTCAACATCCTGAAGGTAAACTATTCTACATGGAAAATAGAAATGTTGATTTCTTAGTACACATGCACCAAGGTTGCTTCTCAGTGCATGCAAATATTACTTTAAAAAAAGACATAAACAGCCCCACACCCCCTGCTAATTATATGTACTAACTCCAGGATAGCACAATAACCAGGAAGAGGGAATATTCCCCACCCCAGGGTTTGTCAGTCTCACACACCTGTCAGCTATCTGTATAGTTGACTAAATGCAGTCTATTAAACAAATGTCATCCAAAGTCTCTGTCAACCAAACCAATGGAACCCAAAGCACAATAGTGAATGTCTGAAGTAGGCAAGCAGCGGTGTAGTTATGTGAGAATGAATGGAGCTGGAGATTCATGAACAGTGGTGGGTTCACCACTGGTGCTCTCCAGCAAACGTACTTCCATTGTAGCTAGTAAGTCATTCACACCTCAGGGTATTCTCCTTTTCCAGTATTGTATTTTTGATAATACGCTTATGTGGGACAATTTACTGTGCCACCTTGTTACACTAACAGCGTAATCCATAGTAGCAGAATATTTGAACTCCTCCTTATTAGCATTAATATTCATGGCCTTTCTGTCATAGTTACATTCAATGTCCTAAAACTCCAGTTTCAGCCTTACACTGATGTCAGTAAAACAGCAGTATGCAATCAACAGTTTTGTCTGAATTCTGACCAACAGAAAAGTAATACTGTGCCATATAATGACAGCTTTTTGTCCACTAGTCAGGAAATGTTTATTATTGCCAGTATCCTCTCAATTTGTTCACTCGGTTTCAGGGATTCTGGCTCGATGCAAAATACAAATCATCCATTTGGAGGTGCAGCACCGTTATTTGCAACCAGACAGTCTTTAAATTGTCATTTTTCTTTCTCTTTGATCACATGATTCTGTATAAAATCTTGCTAGGCCACTTTCTGCTGACCTTCATTTGTAGACTTGTTATTTCAAGATGGTTGCCATGGGAACCAGTATCTGCATTTTGTCAGCTGCACGGGTTTTTGAAGATGCCAGCATTACAGAGTGCCAAGGGCATGACACAGCATGGTTCACATGGATTACAGTATTCATTTCTGGTAGACATAACTGATGAAGACACTTCACAGCCTGAAACTCAGACCACCTCCTTCCCCCCAGGAACCAGTATCATCAGCTGTGCTTGAATTATCGGTCACTGCTTGATTTGGAGGAAATTGAAACAGCTGTAGTTTGTAACTAAAATACTGAGACATGACTCATTCTGAAGAGAAAGTATATAACTAAAATTGTTATTGTCACCATCATCAGACAGATATTAGTTGTCTGAAATCCCTCATGGCTTGGCTCAGGGCATTTCTCAAGCAATGTCTATGCTGTCTTTGAAGGCCTAAACAATTCTGTTGTCTTCCTTAATTCTAATGGAACTGAAACATGTTTTAAATGTGCATGAGGTTTTTAAGAGATCATAATTGTACTTGTAATGGAATTGTGCCCTTATCTTTGACACTTGCAGAGTGTCTGTTTCTAAGGATGTTACAGCCTCGACTTCTATACTGTTAGGGTTACATTATATTTGTGCACTTGTCATAGGTAGCTATAACAGCTCCCTAACACTGTTTGGTACTAGAGAACTATCCTGATCAACCGCATATTTTCTGTCAGATCATGTCAGAATGAGGAATACATCAACAAAGACATGGCGTTGACAATGTCAACCAACTAATGTTCACCAAACAAGTAAATTTTAGGGAGGAAAGCCCCCCAACCCCCACACAGCACATGCCCCCTATTAACTGTAAATAATATAAATTCTGAGTTTGCTTAATATCATGGGTAAGAAGATTTAATGTCATTTTAATGATACCGTACTAACAGTGTAAGTTCTTCTACCGCTTCAGCCGACACTTGCTACTATTTATTTTCCTCTCTCGTGCCCTTCCATAACATTCTCATTTCTCTAATAATAATAAATTCTCCCTTCATGTCTTTAATTTTCCCTTCTGCTCATTACTCCTCATCTCATTCTATTACTCTGACTATATTGACAGCAGAATACTGTTATTTTCACCTCCATACATTACTAGAAATATAATCCATATTTTGAATAACTATTTATTACTTTACTTGACTTAGGCTACCCACTTCTGCAGTGTGTTTTGCTACTTGCAGTATGTATTGTATTCTTGATTGCAATTTATCCTAGTACTAGTTCTGTAAACATATTTTGATCCGTGTGTTTATCTGTTGTAGGGATTTTCTCACCTTGTATGTAATTACTTATCAACAAATATGAAATGTTTTATCACAGGATCATAGGAAGTTACTAGACTATTGGTCCTAAGGCCTGTACAAGCCTAGCCATGATACACCCTTGTTCCCTTATGGAACAAGATATATAGTCTATGTTTAAGTGCGACTCTCAAATCAACACCGGCTGCCCTTGTCCAACAGGGACATAGGTGAAGCCCCCGGTGTAAATTTATGGTTTTCCATCCAACTATCTATGTTATGCTTAAATAGGGTCATTGAGGAGCTCTATTTTACATGAATTGGGAGTTTGCTCCAGAGGAGTGGCCACCTCTGGGAGACAAATATGTCTTTCCAGCATGTCATGTTAATATGGCAAGCTAAGTTAAAATCCCTAGAGTGAGTGAATCTTGTCCCACTGGATTTGCAGATGTGCATCAGCTTCATCAAGGCAGGGTCTGAGACTGCTGTGTAGGCCAGGCACAAGTCACCTCTAAGTAGTCTATACAGTACTGAGTAAAGTGATAGGGCCTTCAGTCTGTCTGTTTAGGTCATGTGTTGCAGGCCCTGAATTTTCTTCCTGAGAAACCTCTGAGGTCTCTCCAGTTGCTGCAGATGTCTAGTGAGGTACATACAGAAGGGAGTATTGTACTCTATTACTGGTCTGATGAGAGACAACTAAACGGGAGTTATAATCATCTTAGCTGTGGATATTATACCGTTGCTTATGAGATGTGCAACGTAGAAGGCCTTCCTTACTACTGAAAGCACCTGATGATCAAAATTAAGGCTGCTATCAACTTGCGTTCCTAAATCTCTCACCACTGGTTTTGAAGTTAGGGGGGTATTATTAATGTTGTGATTAGCAGGGGTTTCTCCTTTGCCAAAGGGGAGGATAATGCATTTTTTTGCGTTTAGTTTAAGTCTGTGGCTTTGACACCAATCATTTGTCTGTATAAGCCCATTTTGTTGTAGCTCAACATCTTTGGGGGATTTGATGATTCTACCCAGTTTGCAGTCATCAGTAAACTTGATAAGCCATAGGCCATCTATTTTCACCTGGACGTCTGAAAAATAGATACCAAACAGTAGGAGGCTTAGCACAGATCCCTGTGGAACACCACTGGTAACAGGTCTTCTAGTAGAGTTGGCATCCCCAATTTTGACAGTATGTATTCTGTTTGTGAGCCAGTTGGCAACCCATCTAGTGATGTAAGGGTTAATCCCCAGTTTAATTTCTCGAAGTCTTTTGGGTTTCTAATACCATGACGGGAATGGACCCCATTCCTAAGTGAAAGTACAATTAAAGTTCATGAAATTAGTATTGTTTCAATCTTTGATGTCAGCCAAAAATGCTCTTCACAGCACCTGCAATGTGCCCAGTAATGACTCCTTCTGTAATAATTATGGGGTTACATGGATTGGTAACATGTCTAAATACAACTGTAAATTCTTTTTTATAAGATCTGTTGCTCCTACTACTGTTAGACCTGTCTGGGTATCTTTCTTCCATATTCCTCTCATTTCTGCCTGCAAATCATGATATTTTATGACTTTGTGTTTCTCTGTACGCAACACACTGTAGTCACTGGGTGTAGCAATTTCAATGATCAATGCTACTTTTGTCTTCTTTTCATGGACCACTATATCTGGGTTTCTAGCATCTGTCTTTTGAACTGTTGGTAATGGGTGATCCCATGTGATGTAGATTTCATCATTTTATATGATGCTTTGTAGCTCATGTTTTCAGTATTTTTCAGCCACTTCAGTACCATAATGTTTGCACAATCCCCAGTCCAACAGTCTTGCCACATTATTATGCCTTTCAGTATACAGTCCTTCTGCCATTAGTATGTCACAACCAGCAACGCGGTGTGCAACTGTTTCCAATTTGGTTTTACAAAACCTACATTTGTCCAGTTCTCCCACATGTTAAATGGACTTTGTAAACCAGCTTGTACGTAGCCCACTATCTTGGGCTGCCAATAAAAAACTTTCATCTCTCGGTTTGAATTTGCCTCTCCTTAACCATTCCTGCATTCAGTCCTGATCAACATGAGGTTCTTCCAGACATTTTCTATATTTGCAACTATATTTATGCATTTTCCACATTTCTTGCCTTCTCATCTGGTCCTTCACCTTATATTCTTTCTTTTGTTTTTTGGCACATTCAGTTGCTGCCTGATTTTTATCAACTTCTGGTTTGAGTTCCATTCCTGCTTGACGCTGATATGCTTCTGCTAGATTAAGCAGAGAAGTCATCTTAAATTTATTCTCCTCATGTTTCAAAACTTTCACTACATTTGGGTCTTGTAAGGTCAGTAGATATGTGTTGAGTCCCGTGATTGCAGATCTATACATGTAATCAATTTCAAGGAGTCCCATTCCTTCTTCGGAACAGGGAATATATAATCTTGGTATGCACTGATTTTTATAAATCATTTGGTGAGTGTGAAGCATTGTTCTTGTTTTCCTGTCTAATCTATCCAACATGGTTTGGGGCCAGTCAGTTACTCCAAAACTGTAAGTTAAGACACGAAGAGCAAATGTTCATAGCTTGGATTTTGTTCCTAGATGTCAATGCTGTTTTCAGGATTAATTTAAGTCTTCTAAAGTATTCCTTACTAAGTTTTATTTACATTTGTTCATGTTTTATTATTGATCCTTCATAAGTTCCCAAATATTTTACACTCCCTCTTGCTCAAGTTCTTTTATGTCACCTTCTTGTCCCAGACTGATGTTTTCCTGGTGTTGCAGTTTTCCTGCTTTAAAGGTTGCTTTTGCACATTTATCAAGACCAAATGACATTCTTATATCATCTGAAAAAGTTTTGACAACCTGCAGTTGTGCATTCAGTTCCTAATATGACGAGCTATATAGTTTTAAATCATTGACAAAGAGAAGATTTTTTACACTTTGTTGTTTTCTAGGAGCCAAATTATAGCCATAACCTAAGCTGTTAAGTAAACAGCTTAATGGGTTAAGGGCAAGGCAGAATAGCAATGGTGACAGAGAGTCACCCTGGAATATCCCCCTTTGAATTTTTATCCCTGGGATAATAATTTGTCCTTTATTATGGCATAATTGCAAAGTGGTCTGCCACTGTTTCATGGTTACTTGAATGTAGTCGATCAGGGTAGGGTGTATCTTATACATTTTTGAACACTCTTTTATCCATGAATGTGGGATACTATCAAATGCTTTTTTGTAGTCAATTCATACCATACTTGGATTCTTCCCCTTTTTACAGTTCTCTACTATAGCTTTATTTAACAGCAAATTCTGGGTGAGTTTTTCAATGATTCCTGAGTCACAGATTGTGTCAAAGGCCTTGGCTAGGTTGATATAGCAGTGTGAACTGTTTTGCCTTCATCTAGGTACTTGGTGACAAAAGAAGTCCACCAGGTTTATCAGGCAAGATCTGCCCTTAATGAAGCCAAACTGGGTTGAGACAAGAGTTTGAAGGTCACCTATATCCTTCTTGATAAGGTCCAGGCAAATAAAGGTATTAGAGAAGTCCTCCAAAGCTAACTTCAAGTCCAAATTGGCCACATCTACTAAAGACAATCATAAGGCCTTCTTCACATGCATCCACAATCTAAGGGGAAACACCCAAATCTGCTCAGAACTGATGGTCAAGGATACCACATACAGAAATGCCATGGATATAGCCAACCTGCTGGCAGGTTCAGTGAAAACTTCAGCCCCTCTGTCCCCTCCATCAGTTATCCAGGATATCCCCAGCACCTGCCCCCCAGCCCTCATCTCTAGAGTATAAGTTATTACCACCCTCTCAAGGCTAAAAACACAGCTTCTATGGGACCTAATAACATCCCAGGCTGTATCCTGCATTAACTCAGGCAGGAGCTCACAGCACCATTAGGCACCCTATTCAACCTAAGCCTGAGTACTGATTTCATGACAGCCCAGTGTAGGATGACCACCGTCTTCCCTCTGCACAAAAGTGGAGCATCCATCAATCCAGGCAGTTATAGACCCATCAGCCTAACTAGCCTAATTTGCAAGGCCATGGAACACATTATGATGGACCACATTAACAAGGACATCAGCAACCTCCAAATGCTTGATCCCACACAGTTTGGTTTTGTCAAGGGAAGATCATGCCTGTTAAGTCTGGTAGACTTCTCTGAGTCAGTCACCAAAGCCATGGATGAGGGGAAGACAGTCCACGCCGCCTACCTTGGCCTGGACAAGGCCTTTGACACTATTCCCCACTGGGGCATAATAGATAAACTATCCCAGCTTGGTGTAAATCCATATGTGACCAGATGGGTAGCTAACTGGGTCACTGATAGAACTCACTCAGTCAAAATAGGGTAAGCTACCTCAGGTAGTAGACCCATAATGATTGGCATACCCCAGGGATTGGTCTTGGGCCCCTGCTGTTTGGGAATATACTTCTCCAAGGTGCAAGCCAAAACCAGAGGCCTATGGGTGACCAGGTTTGTAGCTGGCTGCAAGCTGGGTGCTGTCATCAACTCCCCTAGTGATGTAGACATACTACAAGAGAGTCTCATCCAGACAAATGACTGGTGCCAGAAACACGGCCTCAAACTAAACACCAAAAAATGCATCATCACCCCCTTTGGGGAGAGCGACGTCTCCACAAATTATCCATTAATAACAATGTCCTAAGCATGCAAGCAGTTGTGAGGGACCTGGACACCCAAGTTGACAGCAATCCAGCTTTTGACCACCATGTTGCTTCCATTGTATGGAGAGCTTTTTACATGTCTCACCTCATTAGTAAAGGTATTTCTTCCAGGAATAAGGTCATAACTTATAGGTTCATAGGTGTTTACTAGGTTAACAACCACAATGGCCTTTTTAAGCCTAGCCTTGCATCCCAAATCTCTGACAAGTTGTGTTACCCTTGATAAGTGTAAGCATGAGCCTGGGAGATGAACCCTTTACAGGTTACCTGTTTGCATCAGAGACATAGGTGCCAAACCAGGGATGAATTTCTGGTTTCCCATCCAGTTGTCCAAGTTGCACTTGAATTGGATTAGGGAAGAACTCTGCTTCATATGGATGGGGAGCCTGTTCCATAGATGGGGTAGACTCTGTGATATGTACCTATCTCTCCAGCAGGTCCTATTTATATCACAAGCAAGGTTTAAGTCTTTAGAATGGGTAATTCTGGTATTGTTTATTTTGTGGATATGCAGAAGGTCCATCAGAGTGGGGTCTGACAATGCCCTGTTATGCCAGGCATAGATCTCCCCTCAAAAGCCTGTAGGAGACAGAATACAGGGATAGGGCCTTGAGGCAGTCTGCATAGGACAATTTACATATGCACTGTATTCTTTTAGTGAGGAACCCCTGTGGACGTTCCAGTTGTTGGATATGCCTGGTTAGGTACATAGCAAAGGGGGCATTGTACTCAATGATAGGTCTGATGAATGCTAAATATAGTAAAACAATGAATTTCTTGGACTTAGATGCCATATGTTTGTTTATAAGTTGCGCAACATAGAATGATTTCCTCACCACTGTAGACACGTGATGATCAAAGTCTAGATAACTATCTATATGTGTCCCTAAGTCCTTGACTACTGGGTCAACTCTAAGGGGTGTGTTGTCAATATAATAGTTACCAGGGATGGATGACTTGCCAAAGGATACTATTATGCATTTCTTGGCATTTAGTTTTAGTCCATGACTCTTGACACCAGTTGTTTGTCTGTGTCAGCCCCTCCTGGAGAACATTTGTGTCAGTGTGAGATTTGATGACCGCTCCTAATTTGCAATCATCTGTGACTGTAGTCAGCCAGAGACTACTGACATTGGCCTTGACTTCTGAGAAGTAAATGCTAAAAAGGAGCGGTCCAAGGACTGAGCCCTGAGGGACTCCACTTGTTACTGGTCTCTTTCTAGAGGTGGACTCCCCAATTCTAACTTCCTGGGTCGTGTCTGTGAGCCAGTTGGCTATCCACTGGGTAACATATGGGTTTGTATCTAACCTTTTGAGGTTTTCAACAATGCCCAAGTGGGGTATTGTGTCAAATGCCTTGGCCAGGTCAAGGTAGGCAGTGTGAATGATTTTTGCCCTCATCCATTGCTTTGGTGACCTTCTCAAAAAAGTCCACCAGTTTGAGTAGGCATGATCTGCCCTTTACGAAACCAAACAGAGTTGGGTCCAGTGTCTGGAGGTTTACTTTATCTCTATTGATCATCTCCATGATAATTCTTTCCATGGCTTTACATATAAAACTACTGAGACCTATGGGTCTATAGTTTCCAGGGTCTGTAGATGGCCCACCTTTGTGCAGAAGGATGACTGTTGCCTTTCTCCATTCATGAGGCACGAAGACTGCTTGGAGGCTACAGTTAAATAGTAATTCCAAAGGCCCAGATAGGTCATGTTTCATGCTATTTAAAAGGCATCCTGGGATATTGTCTGGGCCCATTAATGCAGTGTTCTTGCTCTTAGAGAGAGCATTAAGGACCTG